>NW_025780955.1:0-45580 GCF_021130785.1 Homalodisca vitripennis | reverse complement strand
ACGGCAGGGTTTCCGCTGCCCCACGCACCTTACTCACTCGCCTGACCTCGCTCCATGCGACTTTTTTTTATTTCCACACATGAAAAGAGGCTTGAAAGGTCAACGATTTGATAGCGTTGAAGAGGTTAAGAAAAAAATGAAACTCGAGCTTGCAGCCATTTCTAAAGATGACTACAAAAAATGAATAAGAATAATAAGAATAAGAATAAGAATAATACGTTTATTTTCTCCTTTTCTCAAAAGAACACATACATTAACAATTTAAGTATAGAATACAATAACAACACTTGCCAGGCTGCCTCCTAAACAAAATAAACTTTTACACTTATATAATGCTTAGCAGCTAAAAAAATAAATAAATAAAGAGTAAAAATTTAAGTATCTAAACTAACATTTTAAAATATAATAAATTTTTCGAGACAATTAACTAAGGAGAAAATAAATAGGGCCCCTAAGGTTTGAAAACCTGTTTTGGGGTTCCATCATAATATTAAACAAAATAACTAAGAGAAAATCCATAGCGGCAACTAAATTGTAACAACGTTGTTTCCCTAACATTACTAAAAATCATATGAATTATAACCACACCACTACTACATATAAAAACAAGAGATGTGTGCTTAGTTGTTAAAAAGAAAATATATAGAAAATTAAAAACTATTCTGCTATAGTAAATGTACTTATAACATAACGTTACAAGATATACTACTTAAAACTAACTTAAATTGCTACTGTTAAATACCCTTAGCGGTTTTATTTTAATGTCAAAAACAGATCTTCAATGTTTTTATAATTATATAGCCATTTTTTTGTTTCCTTCAAAAACTTATTTAAACCTTCTATCTGCCTAATGGTTTTCGGTAATTTGTTAAACAATTTTGGACCTATATAGTTATATGATTTTGACATAAAATGTTG
This sequence comes from Homalodisca vitripennis, assembly GCF_021130785.1. Classification (NCBI taxonomy): domain Eukaryota; kingdom Metazoa; phylum Arthropoda; class Insecta; order Hemiptera; family Cicadellidae; genus Homalodisca; species Homalodisca vitripennis. The sequence goes on along the minus strand of NW_025780955.1, from coordinate 44,662 downwards.
TTTTAGGCTTAGATATTTGGAATTCATTAGCATTTCGTAATCTTTGCTTAAAAATGTTTAAGTTCTTTAAGTTCCTATTCCCGATAAAAAAGTTTTTTAATACTGCAAAAACGTACAAATGTCGCAAAGGAAGAATTTTTAAGTTTAACAAAACAAGGGTGAGAAGGTTCTCTAATACTTTTTTTCGAGATTAATCTAACAAAATGCTTCTGAATTACAATTAAAGAGTTTAGGGAAGTTTTATAAGTTCCACCCCAACAAACAACTCCATACTGCAGTCTACTTTGAACTAATGAAAAAATATAAAGAGCGCAAAGTTTGCAAGGGACACATGTTTCGTAGAAAGTAAAACAGCCTAACACCTGATATTAATTTTGCCTTTAAATTTAATATATGTTTTTTTCCAGTTTAGCGCATTATCTAATGTAACACCTAAATATTTTATTTCATTTTTCTCCTCTATTTCTGAACATTCAGAACACGAGCTGCTACTTACTAAACAACTTAAACAGTTATAGGTTTAGCCTTATCTTCGGAGAGTCCTTCCTTTTAAGTGAAAAATTCATGTAATTAGTTTTTTCGGTACTTAACACAAGATTATTTTTTGAAAACCACCCACTTTATACATTTTAAATCAAGATTCATTTGGCTTTCGATATTATTTAATGTGCTACTTGAATAAAAAAAGGCAGTATCATCCGCAAATGCTGTAACTTGTCCTTTAAAATTGGCTGTGCATAAATCATTTATATATATTATAAAGAGAATTGACCCAAGAACAGAGCCTTGTGGTACCCCATATACAATTTTTGCCCATGCTACTTAAAACTCCATCAATTCTAACACACTGTTTTCTATCTGTCAAATAACTTTTAAACATAAGCAACTCCACGTACACCACAATTATACAACTTTTTTAAAAGAATGTTGTGATCAACAGTGTCAAATGCTTTTTTTATATCTAAAAAAAGTGCACTAACAAATAAATTATTGTTAATCCCCTCTGTGACTGAGCTTACGAGTTTTAGTAACGCGTTTTCCGTACTCTTCCCACTTCTAAAACCAAATTGGTTAAATACTAAAAAACTTTGTTTTCTCTAAGAACTTCAATAGTTTTTTCTTTCATAATTTTCTCTATTATTTTTGAAAAGGTAGAAATTAAGGATATTGGTCTGAACTGACTACAAAGTAATGTTGAACCTTTCTTATGAATTGGTATAAACAACCGCTTGCTTTAATTTTGACGGAAAAACTCCCGTAGAAAAACTAAGATTAATTATATAAGTAAAAACATTAACAATTGTATGAGAAATGTTTTTAAGCAAAAAAGAATAGATTCCATCAATTCCAGGAGATTTTCCATTTTGTAATGAATTAATTGCTTGTAGTACATCTTCTCTTTAAAACTGGCCCTATCATAATAGAACATTTCTCTTGATAAAAATTAAATACATTCTTATATGCACTATTTTCAAAGCTGACTGGTTTTGGTTGCCTATCTATAACTTCATCTACTACAGATAAAAAAATATTTGTTAAACTCATTAGCAACTTCTTCTGGCTTAGTAATAACTTCATTATTTACACTTAAACAAAAAGGCTTGTTTGTGCGCATTTCTTGGCCAGTAACCTCACCAACTATTTTCCATGTTGCCTTACTATTACCCTTACTGCTTTCAAACTTATTACTATAATACTCGCGCTTAACAAGTTCTATATCTGTTTTTAATTTGTTTCGGTATCTAATATAATAATTTTTAAATGGATCGTTTTACCGGTCTATTCCTTGTTTTTTTATAAAGCTCATTTCGTTTTTTTATTCTTTTACATATATTATCATTTATCCATGGTTTGAGTTTAGTAAATTTCGAACTAACCGCTACCTCTTTTTTACATTGTTTAATATACTGTAAAAAGTTTACCTTCAAACAAGTCGTAGGCAGCAGAAGCATCCTGCTGATTGTAAACAGGAGCCCAGTCAGTGTCACCTAGCAGACCGATCAGCCGGTCATAGTCAAGGCGGGTCACAGTGCACTGGTCCCCCAGCTCACTGCTCGCACACACTCCACCACAACTCAACCTCACAGCCGTCATGTAGTGATCGGTGATCTCTCTCCTGATTACTATAGCTTCTACACTAGTCATGTCTTTACATTCTACTCTGGCAAAAACATGATCAATACATGTCCGTGTCTGGTCTGTTTCGCGTGTAACTTCATGTATAAGAGACTCAAGTCCGCAACTGGCCATTAATGCTTTGTAGCTATCAATATCGTTATCTACTTTAAAAAGATCTAAATTCATGTCACCAATAATTAAAAGATTTTTTGACTCTGTTTCTTTACAAGAATTGAGTAAATATCGTCTTAATTCGTAAACAAAATTTGTAATACTATATTTCATGTAATCTGTAAACTGCAATTAAAACATATTCTAAATCATATATTCTTAATCTAGCTTTCAAAATGTCTGCTGACTGAAATTTAATTCTTTCATAATGAAAGCTATTAAAAAAATTGCTTTTGAAAAATATAGCAACACCACCAGATCTGTAGCTCTCATTTGAGTGTACTATTAAATCATAGTTAGATATTTGATAAAAATCTGATTCATCTATACCTATCCAAATTTCAGTTAAAATAATGATTTCTGGTAACTTTTCCAAGAAGAAATTTCCGCTATAAATTCATCAAAATTTTTTCGCATACTACGAATATTTTGCTGAATAATACTTACACTATTTTTCCCTCCTACATTGTCAGTAAAATAACTCTCATTTAGGTTGAAATTCTGCATTTTAAACTAAAAGAAAAAGGAAAACTGTGTCAAATGTATATTGTGTATTATCTAAAAATTTACTTTTTCTTATTAATAAAATTGTTACATTATAAAGTTTTACTTTAAACGAGTTCGAGAAAGGAAAAAAATGATTAAATCTACAACTTATCAAGGTCAGCCTGGGTTTTAATTTGAATTACAGCAGATCCTTCTTCCTTACGCAGCAGGATGTTGCCGTTGCGCAGCCAGATGTACTTGTAGCCGCGGTCCCTCTTGAGCATCCTCGCCTTGGCCAGCAGCTTCCTCCTCATCGGTGACAGAGACTCGTTCAAGTACACGAGAACGTCCGACGGCCTGTCAAGACTAAGGTGACGAGTGGAAAAGTCCTTCTTCCTCTCACGTCTCTTCTGCAGGAGCGCCTCCCTGTCCAGACGACGGACGAACTTCACGATGATACCTCGTGGTCCTCTATAACCGCTGTCTTTCTGGCCCAATCTGTGGCAAGTGTCTATCATCTCCTCGCTGACATCCATGCCCAGTGCGCGACCAACGTCCTTGACAATATCCAGAACATTTTCATTTTTTTCTTCGGGAATTCCCTGGATCTCCAGACAGTTCCTCCGCGAGTACTGCTCCATGTCATCCACTCTGATTTCCAGTTCATCAACCTTTTTCTTTAAGTTTACCATTCTCCAACTCCAAATCGACAACTCTCTTCGAAAACTCCTCTATTTTCTGTAAAGCGCTTTGAAGTGACTGAGCGTTTTCCTCAAGTTTGACATGTAGAGCCTCATAAGAAGTGTTGAAGTCTTGCTTGGTTGCTTTTTGGTCCTCTCGGATGTCATTAAGCACCTTCATCACGTCCTCAAGTGTAAGTTTGCCATCCTGCACACTCGTCTCCAACCTCATGCTTTTCCTGCGTTCGTTGTTGCAAGAGTTACACCTCCACACTGAGTTCAGCTCCTCCAAGCAATCTACATCCGCCTGACTCATGTTCACACACCTAGCGTGAAAACTCGACTGACAATCAGCACAAACGAGTTTTAACTGACTTCTCTTAATAGCACTCAAACAAACTTTACATGAAGCCATTTTCAAAACAAAGAAAAGAAGAAAGTTTTCAAAACTAAGTATTAAAATAAAGTATAGCAATTCGGCACTAGCAATCAAGCTTATACAAGTAAGCACACATGCAGTATAGCTACGGAACGGGAACACTGATAAGAGAGCTTAGCCGCGATCAATGTTTTGATCAATGGAAATACCGTTGGGACAAGTGTATTAGTTGTATTGGAGATTATTTTGAAGGAGATAAGGTCGTATTGTAAAAAATTTGATTAGAAAGGTCTTGTTAAAAGAAGACAAATGGTGAAAACTAGAGGTGTCTATCTTGTCCTATAACAAAAAGGCGCTTATTTGAATCGTTTGCACAGTACACACTTAACCATTCCATCAAGAAGACCTGAACTAAAAAGAATGGCTCTCTCAAAACAGGTGAGGTACAGATGAGACAAGGGATCTGCGTGCGCTGGTCAGCCGGACGCCTGAAGGGCTGGTGGGGGAGAAGGGCGTCTTCCAAGAACATCGTGCTTTCCCTACATGGCATGTTTTTCCCTCAGTATTTCTCATGACCCAAGCGGCAAGAACTGGAATATTTATTCACTTATCTCATGGTTATATTCAAATAAAAGGTGTTTTGATAGTTCAGTTCTATTAAATCAATCACAGAATGACAGAGCGTAGGTGAGGTCAATGTTTCGTGAATCACTAATACTGTTTCGGCTGCTCAGATCCCTTGGCCCATTTGTAGTTGTTATTATGTATCAATTGGAAACAGCACATAACCTACTTCTTTGTACCATGAACTTTTTCAACTCTGAGAGGAGCAGTAATTCGTAATTATGAAATATCACTGTTTGTTGTGAAAAAAAATCAGCTCGACTCGAGCCACTTTTATTATCTAGCAGTCCTCACAGATTTCTTTGCTTGTGCATTTTCATATTACTTTATTTCAGTTAATTTAACTTATCTAATTAAATTAGTTGTCAGTTGTATCTAAGCCCTCTGATACATTTTTTGTATAAATATGGATGAAATCTCACATTGGTATTCACACATAGTTCAGCTTTAGTTTGCTCTCTTGTACTATAATGATCTGTATAACCTTATACTTGGCAGTTCTATTGTAGTTTATTTCTTTTTCATCATTTTACGATTTATTTTAGTATTGTTTAGGAATTATGTATATTACAGATCTTGTTATTGTTATTATAATCATATTTTTTCTCGTTTGTACCCATAATTACAGTGTTATATTGTGTTTATAATATAACTTTGTCAATTGTGTTGACAACTGCATAACTGCCTTTAACTTTTTTTATAACAAAGGTAATTGCGTGAACTTTTTATAAGTTTATAGTTATATTACAATTGTAGGAGTTTATAAGGAATTAATCCAATTCTTCAAGTTGTAAGCGGTGAAAGTTATTTTTTTAAATCAATTTGTATGTGTGTAATATTTTTGTATGAATAGAAAAGAGAAAAAAAATATATGTGCCTCTTTACTTTTATTGGTAGAATTTTGTGAGGAATAGAAAAAACAAGTATTAGGACTCTGTTTGATCAAATAAAAATCTCACGATTTATTTACAAAAACTCTGTAAGTAATGTACATAAACGTAATTAATTAATGAAGTGGGTATAGAGATTTTCACTAAACTTTTTAAATAGATAAATAAATAGAAACTGGAGTTCTTGGTATTGATAAATGATTTTACACCCTGATAGCGGATGGTTAACCCTCCAAATATAGAAGTCCATAGTTAATGATTAAGATTAAAAATGAATTATTAAATTATAATAAACAATAGCCTACTGCTTACACAGAGGTTGTGATTAGGGTTTTTACATCACAAAGATTTGTTTAGTATTTATAGTTTAAACAATGATTCCAAGCGTACTGTTGTACCTGTAAATTATCTGATATTTTGCATATTTGGATGGATTGTTCGATTTTTACCATGTCAGTATACACTTAGTGCATAGTCTGTATTACACAATAGAATGTTAATTCACCTATGGTGAAAATAATTTATTATCTTTTTTATTATTATCATTTTAATATGTCATAAAGTAGTAAGAATTGTACACTTTAAAATGATTGTATTATACTATAACAACAATTAATACAAAGAGGCAAAAAGACAAAGGAAGAAAAGTACAATAACAGTTCATTTGGCTAAAATTAAGGTATATTTTCAACAATACTTGAAAACTGCTATACTGTATAAATTTCTAATTTGTATATTGATAATTTCAGATCGTTTTTTTTTTAATGAGTAAATTTTGTAGCAAATGGCTATTTTGGATAAATATTTAAACCTGTATTTTTAATAAAATCACAATCAATTTTCAAATTTTTTGACAACATTTATTTGTATTCAAAAAGTACTATCTTGTAGTTTGATTAGGGAGAGCCTGTGGCTGTATGGTCTTAGGCATTGGACTTTGGATATGAGTTAGAGATAACACAGGTTTGAATCCTGTCTGTGACCTTGCACTTTGTATCAGTACCATCAACCTTGTACTGTATGGACTCTCTCCCTTTCTGTTTGATAAGATCTTCACACAGGCCAGTGGCCCATGAGGACGGGCAGAACAAGAAGGTATTGGTCTCATCTTAAAATAAAATGATCATGTTTTACTATATTTTAGCACATTGTTATGTGAACATTGAATAAAGTACCTAATTATAATGTAAATTAAGGATTTTTTGAACACATTGTAAGGTTTAAATAATCAATAAATGATTCAATCTTTATTTTAATGTATATGCTGACACTTTGCCATATGCATTAATGTACTGAGAGTGTTCTATTGAGTTAAGTATGAATGTGCATATAAGAAAGCACTGTTTTGATGTATAAAAAGAACAGGTAAACTTTTTGTTGCAATTTTATTTTTATGCAATTGTTGTGTTCCTATGATCTTGCCATAAGCACTACCAATATTGTTTAGATATTTAATTTTTCCGCCCAAAATCAAATATTAGTTCTTTAATATCAACTTTGTTGTATTTTCTTTACCAAAGAATTTAGATCTTATTGTTGTTGTTCAAAATAATCTGTTAAAAAAAAAATTATTATTTTGTTTTCATTTGGACCCTAATAAAAGTGTTATATTTATTCTGTGTTTATTTACACTCCTTTCTGTTAAACGTTTTACGAATTCAACCTATATATTTTTTGGCTTTATTTGTTAATTTTTACGAAGATCGTGCTGTAACATTAATGATTTAATGCCATGTAGCAACGAGAGTTCAGCCAATTAGAAAACTTATTAGACATTTGATTTTTATTGCTTTAATTAAATTCAACAATGATAACCTAAATGTTATTTTCCCTTTAAAGAGTTTTTTATTAAACAATGGAAGAACACGTTTAGGTTTTTGCTTTCTTTTATTAGTAAACTTACTAACAGTAAAATGCCCACATGTAGATTGGACGAGTGAGTATTGAAATGTTAAGCTATAATCAATGTTCGTCAAGTCTCACAGATTGAAAATCTCTGCTTTTTGTGACCATATCAGAGAAGATTGTCTGCTCACTGTAGATGAATTTACTTCTGAGGTTGGTGTCAGTTAGTTCTAGCAATAATTTTTTGACCAGGTCAAGGTTTTACTGCTAGTTCTTCTACATGACCGACTTGCAGTAAATTCTATCTACTATTGCCAGCTGTTGGAGCCAGCAAAAGCTTACAACAGAAACATGTTGTACTTTTAAAGATGACATCTTTTATAATGTAATGACTCATTTCATACACCCATCTCACATTCATTTCAATATTTAATTTAATTTAGAAATTTATTAGTAATAATAATTGAATAATTAAGGAATAATTATTTATAAATTGTCTCAAATTTTAATACAAACAATAATAAATACAAAATTAAATGTATCAAAATTAATCAAAATTCACCTTATTACATATAAAACTCAAAAGTTATAAAGTAAACTAATGTCAGTGATACAGTGTGCAGGGATGATTGTTGAGTGAAAAGAGCAGAGGTTTAAAAGTTTAAAGGAGAGAGGGATATAGAAGAAGTGAAACAAGATTGTTATTTTAAATAAAGAAACTGGTTACATTGTATTCAGCAGTATTTGGTTCAAAAGAAAGGTTAATTTATTAAATTCATATTATCACTGAAGTACAGAGAAGCAGAAGACAGACATTGGGTGAGAAAGTTCCTTTTAAATTTAACAGTGATCCATTGGAAGAACATAAAACCCAGAAACATTCGATTTGGCTAACAATTCAAAATTAATATAATTAAAATTTAACAAAATTATTTTTCAAAATTACAATATCTTTTATTAAAAACAATACCTAATATTTCTATTTCATTAAGCCAGCACGACCACCCTGCCCTAAAATTTAAGAACTGTATTTAAAAATTTACCATTATTGTATCCTCCATCTTGTTTCCAAAATTAAAACCCGTATGTCAATTAATTTATCATCATTAAAGTTCACATTTGTATCATACTGAGTTATTTATTATTTCTAGCTATAATCATCAGAATACAAATTAAGTTTAACATTATTTAAAGTGTATAGTAGTAGTATATTACAATAAATGTCATTGTTCTCCAAAACCAGTAGCATTACTGTGAGGGCATGAAAAAATATAAAATGGAGCTCCAGCCTCTACAAAGTAAAACTAAATAAAGGCTCTATGAAGTTAATTAAATAGTTAGCACTAGACATTTAAATGAGTGGTCTCCATAAATCGATATGATGCATTTTATGGACATTGATATATACATTTTCTACCGCTTTCATTTTCGAGTATGCCTCTTTGTTGTTATTATTGTCAGTACATATGGATTAATTGTAAAAATGCAACGATGTAGGGGTTGTGTTGGTTGACATTTTGAAGCGGCAACCTAACCTAGAGACCATTTTGATTGGTTTCGAAGCATTTTGAGTAAAGCATTAGTTACAACTGCAATTAAGTGGTGGTGAGATTGTTGTACTTGTTATTTAGTTCAGCTCAGTTCATTATGAAGACACAAGCACTTTTCAACACATACTTAACACTTTTTTTGCGAAAAGACTAAACTTAAGTAAAGTTAACTGTGCTGTTAACAATGATGCATCGATGCCACTGTTTATGTTGCACAAACAAAAAATATAATATTGGACATAATTGTCAAAACGACTTCTCAAAGTTAAACAAATGAAGAAAAATTTCACTGTTACAAAATGTTTGCAAACCTTCGATGGGATATAAATTTCCTACCATTTCTAGTTCAAACCATGCTTTTCAAATAAAATGGGGAAAGTCTGGCTCATTTTGTATATACAGCGTAAAAATTTCTCACTCTGAAACTTTAGGAAAAGGAGACCACCAAATGTCAGGGGCATTGGAAAGACAGGCTTTCACTAATTTGAAAACGCAAAAGAAGTATTTTTTAAACAAAAAGATTGTACATATCTCAAACAATGATAACACAAAATCTGTTGAAACCAAAAAAGTCCGTTGGTAATAAACTAAATCCTCAAAGAATAATAACTGTTATGAAAATAGGGAAAAGCTCATTCCTATAATAGATACTATGAAATTTTGCGGGAGGCAACAAAATTATAGAACTAAGTTGCAGACGAATAGGCTTAGAAGTGGTAGAGAAAAATATGGAAATTTCCGATCTTTGCTGAGATACAGAACTAACAGTGGAGACAACGTCCTAATACTTTTAATTATTGAACCTACAAAAGTTATTTTATTCAAAATGAGCTGATTAGCACATTTGGTTTAAAGACAGATTGTCACAAATGTCAGAGAAGTTTTAGCAGACGAAACAACAGACATTAGTCGAGTGGAACAGTTTTCTCTTTAGTTAGGTACGTTATGTTGGCAATACATCATGCAAAATCAGAGATTTCGTTACTTGTTTTAATATATGATGTTACTAGGGCAGCATTAGCCAATACAGTTTTGGATACCTTTCAAGCTTAGGGCTTGACCTGAACAAATTGAGAGGCCAATGGTACGATGGAGACGACACTTCAGAGGGGTAGCGTTGTATAAACACTGTTCTTCACATACTATACACGTATGTTTATCGGATGCTAGTAACACACCTTCTATAAAAAATTGTATCGCGTTACTAAAGAAGTATGCACTAACTTCTAGTCAATTTTCTGGAGGAAAGGGCAACAATATTTTGTTGCTGTATTTTTCAGATTTTCTTTATAGTTTTTGGTGCGTGTATTTAAATGGATTTTTATTTGTTTAAAAAGTTGGGTACCGGTAGTTTTGTTTTTACATCATTGTCATTTACATCATCATTTCCTCATCTCAAAGATTATTTAAAAGTAAGAAATGATGAAACTATTGCCTTCCGGAATGAAATGACCTTTTAATAGTTTATTTATACTAGGAAGTTTAGAATAAAAATAAACAAAATTTATATCCAAATAAATTACTTAAACTAAGTTTTTACCATTCTTTTACTGTTCACGGTGAGGGAATATTTTTGCAAGGAAATGTCACATTTTATAAATAATATTTAACTATTGCAAATTCTTAATGTTTATGTTAAATTCTATTATTTACATTAAAAATAAATACTAAATTAACTCATATCCAATTGAATTTGTGAAATAAAAATAAAATAATTAATTAAAACTATAATGATATCATCGCCATGAGCCTCATGACATTTTGACAAATAAACATTAAGATTTTACCCACTTGTTAAACCAACCAGTGGGTGAGCCTCCCTGAAATAATGTTCTATACACGCCACTGATCTGCATTAATAATAAATATTTTTTTTTTTTCGACAATTTTATTTACAATCTGTTCAGACATTCTTAGAACAATAAGTAAATTAGATAAAATAATAAATTAACACGAGTTAGACTCTATCCAGCGATAGAGCTAACACAAATAAACAAGAAAGTTTGAAATTAGAACCTAAGAGGTAAGTCCAGGATTGAGTGTCTCTTCAGACGTGTAACTGACGCACTATTATCCAACAGGTTCATCGCAAGATAGTTCGGATGAGAATACAGCTTGTCTTGGTACTTCTTGCTGTAGCGAGTTATTTCCTCTTTTACTGTGGGAATTTTGGTGTCTTGATGTATTAATTGATTAGTTATATACCACGGAGCTTCCAGGATGTTCCGAAGGACTTTAGACTGAAAACGTTGGAGAATTTCGATGTTGGAGTTACTGGCTGTACCCCAAAGCTGTATACCATAAGTCCAAACAGGTTTCAAAATCACCTTGTATACTAACAACTTATTTCTTAATGATAATTTCGACCTCTTGTTTAAAAGCCAGGATATTTTTTTGAATTTTGAGTTTAAAAATAATCTTTTGTGCCAGATATGAGAACGCCAAGTTAGTCTTCGGTCTAGATGCATACCCAGATATTTCACTTCTTCAGATTGGGGGAGGAGGACATTATTAAGAGAGACAGGTGGGCAGTTAGCAGGCCTTGTTGTGAAAGTTACATGAGTGGACTTGGTTTCATTAACCTTCACCCTCCATCTCACAAGCCACTCCGACAAGTCATCCAGCTCAGATTGTAGTCGTTGGGATGCAATTCCTGGGACTTCATGAGAGGCTAGTATAGCGGTATCATCAACAAAGCCATGGTGACATCGGCTCGTACAGGTATGTCAGATGTGAAGAGGGTGTAGAAGATAGGACCCAATACACTGCCTTGTGGAACGCCCGCCTCAATTTTGTGGAGGTCGGAGTATTCGTCTTGAAATTTGACTCGAAAAAACCTGTTTGACAAATAGGACTTGATGACATTAAAGAAAGAATGAGGAACTAGTAGTTTTAATTTATAAAAGAGACCCTCATGCCAAACTTTATCAAAAGCCTGACTGATATCAAGAAAAACAGCCGAGCAGTATCTTTTTGCTTCCAGATCTTCCTTCACTACATTGACCACACGATGAATCTGCTCAATGGTAGAGTGCTTCTGGCGGAAACCAAACTGATGGTTGGGGATAAGGTTGCCGCTATCAATAACTTGCTGAAATCGTTTTAGAAAAAGCTTCTCAAAAACTTTTGAAGTCACAGGCAATAGACTTATGGGCCTATAAGAACTAACCTGATGTGGAGGCTTCCCAGGTTTAGCTACCATGACAATTTCCGATAATTTCCACTGTGCTGGAAAATGCTCAATTCTCAATATTGCGTTGAAGACAAAAGTCAAAAACATAATAGCTTTCCTCGGCAGTTCTTTTAAAATCCTTCCTGTAATGAGGTCATACCCAGGAGCTTTGTATGGCTTCAATTGTTTCACAATTATTTCAGTTACTTCAGAGGGAGTAAAGGGCTGAACAGGAAGTGATAGTTGGGTAGGTGATTCTAATAAGTATTCAATTTCTGGGTCAGGAGCTTGAGCTGAGTCACTGGGCTTGAGTGCGTAGGGAATACTTCAGCTTTCTCCTTGTTGTTCTTGGCCCAGCCACCACCTGGTAAGATAATTGGAGGAATCGGCGCTCTTGGACTAGTCATGTGTTTAGTAGTTTTCCACATTGAATATTTCGTGTCTTCTGTAGGAGTTAGACTTGCAGTAAAAAACCTGAAACCTTTCATTATTGAAGTTAGATAACAAACGTTTCAAATCCCGCGCCGCTCTATTGAAGTTGTTTTTATCACGAGGATTCCTGGAATTTTGCCAAATCCTACGAAGTCTTCTTTTTTGAGCAATTTTTTTCTTGATGCTAAGAGGGTAGTTCAGGCCATTAGTGGTTCCATTTCGTTGATGCGGCGTTGATTGCCAAGCACACTTCTGGACTGTCCTGTTAAACAATTCAACAGCTTCATCTATTTCACCATTTGTCTTCAAGGACACGTGTAAATGCAAGTTTTCATCAAGAAGAGATCGAAATTGGTCCCAGTCAGTATATTTTGAACTTAACCGCAGTGGACCCTCTGTAGTAATGGCAGATGAACTTAAAGTGAAGATCAATGGAGAATGGTCTGAGGATAAATCAAGACAAGATTCTACACGTGTGTACGTTTGGGAAATACCTTTAGTCACGAAGAAATCAAGCAAATCAGGAATTTTTAAGGGATCAGTAGGCCAATAAGTCGGTTCTCCCGTAGAAAAATATTGATAGTTATTGTCGTTGATAGTCTTAAGGAGATTACGGCCTCTGGGATTGCACAGCCGAGAGCCCCACATGGTGTGTTTCGCATTAAAGTCACCCCCCGCAATAAATCTACAACCCAAGGTATTGAAGAAGTCGCTGTATTGCTGGTATGAAAAGTTATGACGAGGAGGGGTATACACAGAAGATACCGTGAGTGGACCTGACCAGTCTTCAATCACAACACTGGAAGCTTGAATATAATTATACTTATAAGCAGGTATGGCATGGTGTTTTATACTATTTTTAACTAATACCGCACTACCACCATGAGCAGTATTATCTGGATGATTACAGTGATACAGAGAGTAAAAAGGAATTTTGAAATGTGTCATATCTGTGAAGTGAGTTTCGGAGATAAGCATAATATCAACTTTATGAAGATCAAGAAATATTTTAACCTCTTGAGTATGGTTACTCAAGCCATTGGCGTTCTAAAGTGCTATTCTATAAAAATTATTCATTTTAGCTTCGAAATGACGGAAGACAATAGGTTCATTAAAGTACCTATCTGTTCAGCCTGTTGTATCATTATTTTTTCAAATTTGCTGAAAAAGTCGTTAAGTGTTTTACTTAAAGCGTTTTTGAGTACTGTTATCTTCAGACATCGAGTTGGATGCCACCTGTGCATATGATCGTCCCGGCAGGATTCGAACAGTGGATGGACTGGGAAGTCTTACCACTTCTTGGGCTCCCCGAGGTGATTGATCATGAGTTTTACTTTCAGGTACCTTGGGTCTGATCGGGGGAAACGATTTTTGTTTAAGTTCGCGGTACACAGAACAACCTTTGTAGTTCGCCGGGTGGTTCCCCTCACATAGAGCGCAGGTGGGTGGGGTATCACTGGATTTCAAACATGCCCGTGTGTCATGGTTCTGGCCACATTTAACGCACCTGTAAGGGTGCCAGCAATACGTTTTGGTGTGTCCCATAACTTTGACATCGCTTACACTGAACGATCTCGGATTTCCTGAGCGGTGGTTCAAAGGTAATTTTTGCATTAAGGAGGTACTCGATATTAAATATATCTTTGTTACACGGATTTGGTTCCAGATCAACAAAGAACATTGAAAGAGGTGCTTTGGTTTTATGCTGTCTCATATTCATTACGTTGCGAACCTGGAACCCACAGGATTCAATAGCAATCTTAATGTCCGCAACATCAGTGGAAAAGTGCATATTTTTTAAAACCACGCGATATGCTTTCTCTTGTTTGATTTGGTAGGTATGAAAGGTGACCTGCAACTCTTTTAGTTTGTGCACCAGCTTCCGATAACCGTCAATAGTTGTTGTATTAACTTTGAATTTGTATTGGCTGAGGCATTTAAATGTGTAGTTGTCATTTGGGATAACAGTTTCAATAGCGGTTATCATGCTCTTAACGTTTACAACGTTGGGTACGAAGATCGGAGGTGGTTTATCCTCGCCAACATGAGACGGCGGCGTCGATGTGGTGCTCTCATCCATCGTATTTGACCCTCCAATAGCATCGAAACGATTATTTGTAGTTTACTTTATGAGAAGCTACTTGGGTTTGAACACAATTTCTTCGATATGTCGGGACAGTTCGAAACCAATTTCCTAGGTCTTTTGAATGAACCAGTCACTGTTTGCCAGTGGATGCCGTCATTACTTTCTTTCTCCTCAGAGTTTCGGGAGTTTGGAATACCTGTAGATATTACTGCTGTCTGATTATAACTGTGATCATGTAGAACATGAGCACTATCTTCAGTGAAAGCATTTTCACAACTAGAACCTGTTTGCATCATGAGAGTCTACAAAAACGTAAACAATCAAAACATAAACACAAACAAGGCAAGGTTATGTAACAGGAAGAACAAAAAACATTACATTACGAACAGTAAACTACATCAAAACTATTATTAAAATAACCGAAATCAATTAATAACAGTCCTTATTATCAGTTTGTGAACTATTTCACGAGAAAAAAGCAAGTTTATAACAAATTTCACAGAACCAAATACAATACGTGTTCACCAAATAACAAAGTCAGCTGATCTTAATAATAAATATAGGCTATTTATTATAGTTGGGGTGTGATTTTAAACAGTTTTTTATACAGCTGAATGTCTTGTTTAATTTTTTCTCATTCATGAGAAACAGCCCTCTAAATCTAACTCCTTTAGTAGGCCAATAACACTGACAGTTTTTATGAATTTAATGGAACTGTATCTAATTAAATGAACAAATATTAATGTACGTAGTTTGATAATCAATTTTGATTTATAAGCGATAACTTATTGCAAGTATGCAGGTAAATCTGATCTCTTTGTTGTACATATTAACAAAACAGGACCTGACTAATCAACGGTGTAATGGTTAGTTGTGGTCCATGGTCAGCCATAATGTAAACTAAATTATCATCCAACGTATGCACTGTTGTGTGTCTCCATGCGTGTGTGTTTGTTTACTTATTCATTTGTGTTAGGTGTAATTTTGATGGTGAGGTTCGGTTTTTAATGATTTGATAACAAAATATTATGATAATGGAACGGCGCTCCTGAAACTATAGTTATCATTATAATAAAAAGAGTTGTGTTAACGACAGAAAGGTATGTACCTTATTTAATTCAATGGTCAAATATCAATCCAGGTGGCAAAATATGCAGGAATATTGCCATCTCATAGGCTGAGGCAAGGTTTTGAGTTCTTGACTGCCCATTACCGAGCCCTGTGGAATCCCTCTTGCGTTAGGAAGACACTTTGATAACTGAGTTACACAGCCTTTTGTTGTATGCTTTATCTCAACTAATCGTAAGCTAACCTTCAAGATAACCCCTAAACCAGCAGGGTTCAATTATTTTGGAAAAAGTTGAAAGGTTGGAAACAAGTCCTTAGTTTTCTATCCCTTTTTAAATTATGGGAATACTTTAGCAATTTTGATTACAGAAGGGAAAACACTGCTTTAAAAGGATTTGTGTATTATTGCTGCTAATAAAGGAGTAAAGACATTTCCACAGTGTTTAGCCAGGTTTATGATATATCTTTGAGTCCGTATAAATCCTTGTTCATTAAATTGAAGATAATTTCTTTAACTTCTTGAGGACATGTCAGTGTAAGAATCAGAGTTCGATGTGCTTGTTTAGATTCTTGATTTGGTTCTGGTACGGCTTCAGGTGCCATGTTGCCGGCTCCACTAAGTGTTTTTTCAGCAATACTGTAGAAGTAGGTGTTAAACTTTTCAGCAATTTTTGTAGGTTATTTAGCTCCCTTTCTGCTGTAACCAGATTAGGCTGATGTCTCATGATATATGTCCTGCATCATCATATATTTTTCTTCGTGTTAGTAATTTCAAATGTGTTTAAGACTCTGAAACAATTTTCATTTAGCTCTCTTGCCCGTTCATCAGAAAGATGTTTTTCCGCTTTTTAGTGACCTTATATTATCTAATCACGTCTCTAATGCTATTCAGCATCCTCTTTGGGGGCTAAAAGGCCTGTACAGATTAGAAGTCTGTTGCCGGAATTCGCTATGCTTAAGCTCATGCAGTTGGTTGTTTTTTCGGTTAATTACTATTGCTACCCTGCTTACAGTAATAGCATTTCACAGGGTGTTATGGATCGTCTTCAGAAACTTCAAAACTTTAAAAACTTAATTTTTAATTTGAAGCAATTCGATCACTTATCACACTATCGAGAGGATATTTGCTGCCAATGGAATCTATTTGAAGGCTGCTTATGTCCTACATGGTCCACAAGGTCCTATCACACAAGGAACCGTAGTACCTGTACGAGCGATTGATGAGGTCTCACAACGTAGCACCATCGATAGCTATATTTTATAATTTCTGTAAAATGAGTTCTATTTTTTAATATATATTTTAAACAAACTTATTTATAGATAATTTATTCCAAGGTTAAGTAATTTATCTAGCAATACATATGCATTAACTCAGAATCGTACTCAGCTTTGGCGGGCCTCACCCGAGCCCCGTCATGTCCCTCTACCGCATACCCCATAGACTTCTGGCATAGCCCGGTCCGGGTCCCGTTAAAATTGCCCGGAAAACCGGTCTCATTACGGGCCAGCATTAACGTAATCAAACTCGTTTGAAAGTCAGCAGAGCAGCTTAATCTCCCCCGTGACCACTAAATTGATGAAGTCGTTTAGAGAAATCTTCGGAAAGCAATATTGCCTTCGTAAGTGCATCTTATAGAGTAGATTATTCTCCTTGTGCAATGAGTTGTTTTATACAACTTTTACTAGCAATTAAAAGAAGCGAGATTAGATGATAGTTGCACACCTCCAATTCATCCCTCTTAAAGATGGTCAACTCTGGTTGTTTCAAAGCCGTCTGGGGATTTTGCTGTTCTCTATGAGACGTTTATAATGTAAACTTCTGGTTTTAGAATTTCCTTTGGCAATACAGTAGGACCTTGATATATCGAACCTCAATATATCGAATTCCTCGATAAATCGAAGTTTTGTCATTCCCCTTGAATGTCCCATTTACTTCAATGCTAATTTTACCTCTACATATCGAAGATTTCAAGTAAATAACCTCAATATATCGAATTTTCGCCAATAATTTTGCCTGTTTTTTACCTCTATATATCAAAGTTTTCTTATAATTACCTCAACATATCGAAGTTTCAGTTTATCAACGAAACGAACTTTAGTACTGTATTGTCGTGTTGTGCAAACAAACAACCATCAAAGTAGAGTAGGTACCGTATTTTTCATGTCGAGACTTGAAACCCCCACCACCGATACTCCTTTGTTTTCTGTAGACGCCAGTGGTGGATCACCACTCCTCCCTCAGTTGAGTCGCCAAATGCCAAAACAGGCTAAATCCAAAATTTAAAAAAGTTGAGATATTGATGACATTGAGTTCTGTATTACCTAGGCTACAGATTTGTCACTTCAAAATGTTCCAAAACCAGTTAAAAACTGTTTAAAATTAATATTTAAAAGTGAAGGTTGTTCCAAAATCAGTTATATCCTATAGCCATTCGGTTCCAAAAACAGTCATATCTGCACAGATGACAATGTTCCAAAACCAGCTATATCAAACTACAATAACTTACAATGTTTCATGTTTCTGTGTCAAAATAAGTTAAATCCCAAAAGACTTTTCCTATAGGGAACTGCTGATCATTTTCCTTCTGAATTAATTGTTTATTTTGTTGGCTAATTTTAAATTTCAAAGGCTAAAATAGTGTTATAAGAAGCAATAGCACTCAATTATTTAACATTATTTTAAAAGCTCCTGATTTGTTGTGTGTCATAAACATGGAGGCTGAACATACAGGAGGTATTTTAGAAGGTAGTGAAGGCGTTGGTATTGATATTATAAATGCTGAAGTTGTAATTGTTCAATAAGAAAATGTCAATATAATGGACATAACAGTGGAAACTCCACAAAATGTGGAACAAGTAGAGTTGGTAGAAGAGATGCCTGGCCCTTTGGCAAAGAAAAGGAAGAAAAACGAAAGAGCATGGAAGAAAACTGTTGCAAAAGTTGCTAGGTAAGTTAACAACATTTGGTAAAGAAAACTAAACTAGCCTAATCTTAACACTCATTTGAACTAAAATAACCTAACCTCAACTAAGCTAAACTAACCTCAACTAAACTAACCTATAACCGCAACTAAACTACTTAATCTCAACCAGCCTAAAGTAATTCAGCTTAGGCCCTAACTTAACTACAACAGTTTTTGACAACGTTTGCGATCTATAATTTGTTTTTATTACAGGTTAGTATTTTTTTAAAGGTATAGGAGAACTAATAATCCCTATTTTGTTTTAGACACCACCCGAAGGGATTTCCACAGATGCCTAGTTGTAAACATTCGGCCAAAAGTAAGTACCGCTGCGCAGAACTTTCCCTGCAGGATGTTAGAAAGATACATCAGCAATACTATAAAGACGCTGACCTTCAATCAAAGAAGAATTTTATTCTTCAGCACGTCATTGTTTCCTCAGCAAAAAGGACTCGTCTTCCAGAAGGTATCAAATCAAAAAGAAATGTAAGTACTGACTTTTTCTTACCTAAAATGAGGAACAACAAAACTGAGAATGTTAAAGTATGTCGGGCAGCACTACTTACAATTTTGCAAGAGAGTAAAAACCGAGTGCAATTGATTTGCAAAAAGTACCTGGAAACAGGCGTCGTACCTTTGGAGACTCGTGGAGGAGCACGCCAAGTTGATAAATATAATATAAAGAAAGACAGCATCAAATCTTTTATTAAAACATTTATTCCAGTACAAAAACACTATTGCAGAGCGAAAAACAAGCATAGGCAATACCTTCCAAGTGAGCTTAACATTACAAAAATGTGGAAAATGTATATTGAGCAGCATCCAACTGAAGAATTAAAGTGTGAGTATGACTTTTTCAGGCTGGTTTTTTCTGAGAACTTTAACATTGGTTTTGACGCTCCGTACACTGATAAGTGTTCAACCTGCACAAGGCTTGAGTGTGAACTAGCCACAGAAAAAGATGCAGGCAAGCGTGAAACACTAAAGCTAAACCTAAAAGCCCACAAAGTCCGTGCAGACAAATTCTACAAACTTTTGCAAGAAAATAATGATAAAGAGCTTATTCTGAGCTATGATTGTCAGAAAAATCTTGTCCTTCCTAAAATACCGGACCAAGCCGCATACTATAAGCGCCAGCTATATCTATATAATTTTTTGATTTGTGAGGGACATTCTAAAGTCCTCTTGAATTCAGAAAACACCTTTTCTTACCTCTGGACTGAAAACCAGTATGCAAAAGGGTCCAGTCAAATTGCATCTGCTGTTTACCACAGGTTAACAAGCGCTAACATGGAAAATGTCACCACAGTCAAACTTTTCTCTGACGGCTGTGGTGGCCAAAACAAGAACACAACTGTTGTCGGTATGATTGCTCATTGGCTCCTGAAAGATGCACCTAAACATGTTACTAAAGTTGTACTACTCTTTCCGGTAGTCGGCCATTCTTTCATTCCCCCTGATAGAGTGTTTGGAGTACTTGAAAGGAAATTTCAAGATCTGAGTGTAATCAACAATCCCAATGAGTACACTGAAATAATTGAAAAGCACTGTACTGTTGTGAAACTTGGGACGGATTGCCCTGTGAGTAATTGGAAAACTCTAACCGATGCTGTTCTAAAAAAACCAGGACAATGGCATTTTCAATTTCAAAAGGCCAAGAAATTTATCTTTTCAAGAAGTAAAAGTAATCCAAACTCCATCCTGGTACAAGGAGAAGCAAACTATGTATTTGAAATCGGCGAGAGTAAGTCAGTAATGAAAAGGGGGAAAAATTTTGACAATGCAGTTTTGAGAGTGATACAAGAAGGACACCCAGTGAAACAAGTAAAAATCAATGATGTGAAATGCTTGCTAAATCTCCACTATGGAAATGACTGGCAACGGGAGCCAAAGTTGAAGTTTTTCAAGGACTTATTCCAGCTACCTACCACCAATCAAGGCGAAGAAGATGATGATGATGATTTTGAAATAAATGAAGAGGATGAGCCTATGATTGAGTGAAAATATTTTTAATAAACGACACATTTATTTTATAAACTCTGTAGATAAATAAATTCATGGTTTTGTATTGAAAATGAATACGATTGTGTTCATTAATCCTAACCTAACTTTACCTAACAATATAGGCTACAATGTTTTGAGAAAAAAGGATTTAATAATATAAGGTTCTGTTTTTAACTTATTTTGGAATGGTAAACGCAATTTAACTGGTTTTGGAACCAAAGTTAAAAAGCAAATGGCGGAGAGTAAGTTTCCAAAAGCAGCTAAATCATAGTTACTGTTCCAAAACAAGCTATGCCATATATTTAATCGGCTGCAGTAATTATAACTTTTGTACCATTTTTTAGCAATTTTAAAACAATATAACTAATTTTTTAACCTTTTTTTTAAACAAAAATCATAAAAATGTAATGGATGTGAGAAAAGCAATCAGTTTTTGGCATTTATCTAAAAAACTTGCAGAGTGGATTTAGCTTGTTTTGGCATTTGGCGACTCAGTTTAATTTGGACGTTACCACGATTAGTGCGAGTAGATTTTTTTTAACAACAGTAAATAAGTTTTGCAAACTCTTTATAACATGTACGTAAGCCTACATTACAGTAGCATTTTAAACAGTAGAACCGTATTTCAGACATGTGTATTTATACTGTACAACATAACTTTTTAAGACGTTACAGTATTTCATATTCATATTTATGTAATAATATTACTCTATACGTTTAGTTAAAAAATAAATAAATTTAAATTGATGTATGGTGTACTTGTTATAATTTCTTATTCACATTTCCCAATAAAGTAATGTACGATTCTTAATTGTACTGTATTATTGTAGTGGGTGTGGACCTCTATATACCGTATCGAAGTCTGTCAGAGTTAACCTTGATATAATGAATAATACAACAGTTCAAAAGTCATATATTAACCAACTTTTACTAATTATTATTAACTAAATAAATATTAACCAAATATTAAAAAAACAAAGTGAAACAGGTGACGTGTGGTGTTCATTTAAAAAATTAATATTATTTTTGTTCAGACAATAAATTATAGCTCATCGTTGAACTAGCATAATATGGGTTATGTGTAAGATATAAGATCGACGTTTGTGTTAGTGAGATTAACTTGTGGTTGCCAACTATCGTTATCCATACCTAACCTCACAGACTGTTATCCAAATATTTATATTTCTAGTATTTTAGTTTTATGTTTACATTGTAACTTTCTTCTTCCATAGTTTACTTTCGTTAACTTCTTTCATTATTTTAGAAACATTGTTATAATCTAATCCTGTCACCCAAATTTAACTATAGAATAGTTTATTCCGCGCACGTTTAGGCTGGACCTGAGATGTCCGAATCAGGTCCAGCCAATCCAAGCCAAATGGCTACTAATGATTTGGAGCTTGAAAAAGCCGTTGAATCTATTATGAATCCAAATGACCCCATTAATATGGATTTAGATCACACTTATTGTAGTAATGCTAACATTGACAGTAAAGAGCTAAAACGGAAAAGAGATCAGGCCAATGAGGAGTATAATTCTAATAAAAATGGGTTAGCTGCCAAAACTAATGCTAAAAAAAGTTTTATCAAAAGGTACTACACAGCTAAAAAATAAAGGACCATATGAAATAATTATTCAACATAAAGATAAACACAAACTAAATCCATTTCAAGTGGGAAAAATAATCAAACAACACCACAATGATATAGATTTTATTACACGTGCTGGTAATAATCTATCAGTCATTTGCAAAAATTACACTGCTGCAAATAACTTAATTGATTCACATCAATTAAATGAACTACAATGTTTTTGTACCCACCATCAGAATTTATTCTGTAGGAGTTGTATATGTAGAACCTGAAGTAAGCGAGGATGAAATTTACTAAATGAATCTGTAAGTGAACACCCTCTAATTCAAGTTCATAGAATTAAAAGAAGGGTAAACAATAATTTGGTTGATACAAACTTTGTAAAAATAACATTTGAATCAGATAATCTTCCAGATTTTATTAAACTTAATTATGTTCGTATGAAGGTTGAAACTTTTGTTATTCCTGTTAAACAGTGCTACAGATGCTTTTCATACGGACACGTGGCTAATTCACCATGTAAAAATGAAAGATTATGCAGAGATTGTGGAGACAAATTCCATTCGGAATCTGAACCTTGTTCACAACCTAAGAAATGTGTACATTGTTATGGTCCACATAGTAGTTCATCGAAGTTTTGTCCGGAATTCAAAAAGGCAGAAACTTATTAAAAACAGAATGAGCGTCAATAAGGAAGATTATTTTACTGCTAGTGCACCACTATCCTATAACCTATAAAATAACAAGAGATAACCGTTTTATAAAACAATCTTATGCAGAAAAAATTAAAACAAACAATGATTCGGATTATCCAGAACTACCTGTAACTGGCAATAACAAACCATCTTACTACCATCCTAATAATAGATTTTCACCTCTGAGTAATTTAGTTGAAAATGATAATAGTGCTAGTTATAGTGCCTACACATACAGAAAACCTAAATCTAAAGTAAATACCTTCAGTTACAGTAGTAACATGAACTCCAGACAAATCCCTTCAAATAGATTTGGTAACACAAACAAGCCAAATCAAGGTACAGGTTCAGACAACATCGAAGAAACATACTCTACGCTATCAACAGGACAATGAAAGTAATAGAGAGCAATTAAAAACCCTTTTGCAGGATAAAATTTACGAGTTAAGGGGTAAATGCCTTAAAATTTAACCTATCAAATACTAACACAGCAAAAAAACAAATTGAAGAGATCTTTTCTTCTTACCTTATAGGCATAAATAAAGATAACACAAGCAAAGGTGAAAATGTAAGACCTTCCTGAAAAAACCGAACAAATTAGGTATAAATAGTAAAGGCAATAGCTTTACTAAAAATAAATAATGTCATCCTTACTTAACCTTCATCAATCTATTTTGAGATCACTGAAACTAAATTATTAAAACTAACAATATAGCAACAATGGAAATACATAATTTAAAAGTATTTCAGTGGAATGCCAGGTCATTGAAACTAAATGGCCTGAGGTAATGCAATTCTTTTCCAATCAGGGCATTCATATTGGTGCGGTACTAGAAACTTGGCTAACCAATCATGATAAGTTGATTGACAACAATTATTATCTACTAAGACTAGACAGATTTGATGGATATGGTGGCATAGCACTAATAGTACACAAAGCCATAACTACTCAAGTAGTTAGAGAAATTAATACAGAATCTACACAACTTCCTTAGTATTACCACCACCAATTTGAAGTATCCAATTAAAATCATAAACTTGTATAGCACCAAGAAGAAAATAAACAAGGAATTTTGGTTTGAAAATTTATTTTCTGATGATAAAGGGTATACTCTAGTGTGCGGTGATTTCAATGCCCACCACCCTTTTTGGGGTTGCAATAAAGCTAACAGTAGAGGTAATGATATATACAACCATTACAATAACTCCCTATTCATACTTGCAAACTCAAATAATCCAACCACAGCTCCAGCTTTATACCATCAACAGTCAGTCTATAATAGATTTAACATTTGTTTCACCTAAGTTATACTCAACGATGCTCAGTTGGGATGTATTGCATGATCCAATGGGGGAGTGATCATTTTCCAATTACAATCAGCTTTCAAATTAGTCAATTGTATTCTAACATAAATCTAAACAAGAATTATACTAGAAATGTTAAGAGAGCTAATTGGGAAGTGTATACAAACTACATAGAGCAGGTGTTAGCGGCTATCCCTGACCATTCATCGGTAGATATAAATAAATTTTATAACTTAATGACGGAGGCAATAAATATGGCAACTCCTTGTGCAAGAAAGGCAAACATTGCTGAAAAGTTAGGTTTTGTTCCTAAAACTTGGTGGACTGAACAGTGTGTTCTCTGGCAGTTGCTCAGAGGAGGCTGTTCTTTTAAAATATTTAAACAAAATATGACTGCACTTACATATAGAAATTATCAAATTGCTCAACACAAAGCTCAGGTAGTAATTCAACAAGCGAAAAAACAGGGTTGGTCTAATCTATGCAATCAGATTAGTGACAGAAACTCATCAAACTATGCTTGGAAAATTATTAACAAACTAAGGAACAACACAATGGCCCACAATCATGAATTTGATAATAATACTGAATTGGCAGAAAAATTTATGAGTCATATTGTTCCAGATTATGTAGCAAAAGTCAATGAAATTAACTACCCCATAATCAATATTACCAGTCAAGGAAGCTTTCTTGAAGATAGTTTTAATATGAAAGAACTTCATAATGCTATTTATTCTAAGAAAAAGGATACATCCCCAGGATTAGATGGAGTCACATATAGTATGATAAAGAACCTCCCAATGAGTGCACTCTGTATTCTGCTAAGTTGTTACAATAATATATGGAACTATAAAGTGGAATTACCTAAACAATGGAAAGAAATTAAAACAATAGCTATTCTTAAACCTAATAAAAATAAAGGTAATGAACAGTCATATAGGCCTATCTCATTAATCTCCTGTCTAATGAAGATCATGAATACAATGATCAAGAATAGGTTTGAGTGGCTAATTAACAAGCAAAAATTAATTCCTGAAAATCAATTTAGATTTCGGAAGAAGCGTGGCTGCTCAGATTATTTACTTACCTTAACCACAGATATACAGGTTGCGCTAACTCAAAGAGAAAATGTTATTGTTGCAGCACTTGACATTTCAGGTGCTTATGATAATGTAGCTATTCCACTCCTACTGAGAAAATTATACATGCAAGGTATACCAACAAAGTTTATACATCATTTTAGTAAATGGCTCATAGGAAGAAGTCTACATCTGATTCTTCCAAATGAAACAATTACCAGACATGCCTACAAAGGTTTGCCTCAAGGAAGTGTAATAAGTCCTCTTCTTTTTTCATTGTACGTCTCTGATTTAAAGAACATCCTACCTGAAGAAATACAGACAGTACAGTTTGCTGATGATATATCTCTTTACACTTGTCATAAGAACTATGACACAGCATTCAACAATATGCAAATTGCACTCAACAACATTGTTAAAAGCTTTGATAAACTATATCTTGAGCTTAATGCCACCAAAAGTAATATTACAGTATTTTCAAGTAAAAGAAATAATGATAATGAACAGTACGGATATTTTTATGTTAATGGTCACAAAGTAACACCTAAAAATACTATCAAACTGTTAGGTGTGACAATAGATAATAAACTGTCATTTTCAGATCATATAAATAACCTATGCAACCAATGTCAAAAAGACTTAAATATCCTTAAACTGTTAGCATGTGGAAGACAGGGATCTCATCCGGACTTCATAATTAAAGTATACAGAAGTCTCATACTGGCTAAACTGGATTATTGTAGTTTTTTGTTTGGTCATGTATCTGCAAAGTTACTAAATAAACTTGAAGTTATACAAAATCAAGCCTTGAGGATAACCATGGATGCATTTAAATCTACACCTATCATAGCTTTACAAACCGAAACCTCTACATTACCATTAAGTATGAGGCGTACTGCCATTGCAGAAAGAGTCATATACAAAATAATATATGATGAAGAACATCCAGCACACTATAAAATTAATTATCTCAATCTATTAATCAGCATGTCAAGTTATTGGAAGAATAGGAAAATCCCTCTGTATATAAAAGCCATACATAAGATTGGTGAAGTGGATCATAATTACTTTGACCATAAACTTAAAATACCAAACCACTGGGATTTGGACTGTCCAATTTTATTGACTAATCCAAATGTAGTATTTAATACATTAATAGATAATGAAAGTTACAGTAAAAAGACCTGTAATGCGGCGGTAATCCATCAGGGAATAAATAGAATGTTTGTAACAAAATATAAAGATTGTTTGGCAGTTTTCACAGATGGTTCAAAATGCAATGAAAAGGTTGGAGCTGCTGTTTATATTCCATCACTACAAATAGAACACAAATTTAAGCTAAGCCAGTATATGTCAAGTTACTCTGCAGAAATATATGCAATTTATTTAGCAGTTGAGTTTGTTCTACCATTAAATGAAGTCAGCATAGTTATATGCACTGACTCTTTATCAGCCATCATGGCATTGGAAAACTGCAGTAAGGGACATAAAGAAAATGGTATTATCATGATGATTTTTAAACTGTTGGTGGAAACACAGAAAAGAATATATATTCAGTGGATACCTGGACATATAGGAATCCATTATAATGAAAGGGTGGATAAATTAGCTAAGGAAGCAGCTAATGATGGAGTGGAAACACAATACCTGCCAGTACCTATTGATGATTTTAAAGCCTTCCAGAAAAAAATTTTATGGTTTACAATTTACAAACCTCTTACAACAATCCTCAAAAGCTGGGTGGTTTAAACAGATACAGAGCCAATTTACAAAATACCCATGGTTTAAATCATGTAATTTTAGCAGGTGGGAAATCATTAATATCAGTAGATTGAGGCTTGGTCATGGCAATGTAAATTCATGTCTATACAGAATAAAAAAATACTTCACTCCGCTATGCCTAAACTGCACAATGGCAAAGATAGAGACAATGGAACATGTTTTGCTGGAATGTCCCAAGTACTCTTATGCCAGGCAACTTAGTTACAAGAAAGTAAATCAATCAAGATACAAAGCCAATCAACAGAATTCGAATATTATATTAATCGATTTGCTGCGAAAAGCAGACACTCAAATTTATAAAGAAATTAATGATTTTTTAAAAATAGTAAGTAGAACCATGTAAATTTGATTAGGTTGTGGAACACTTAGAATACATGCAGTGGCAGTGAAAAATATCAAAATCACTATCATATAATCCAATCAAAGAGATTTCCTTAGTTTTTCCTTCTCCTAACTAACCATAAAATTACACAGAACATGTTAGAAATTATGGTTCTAGGGTATGGATTTTACTCTACATAACCTTCATAGAAAATAAACAAAATGAAATAAACATCTGATAAGCTAATAGCAATATAGTAAATTACAAAACAAGAAGAAAAAAAAACACATGAATTGGAAAATGCAAAGACTAACTAATTGTTCATAGCTTGGCCGGCAACCACAAGGTTCATATGTAAAAAGTGAATACGGCAAATAACTAGAAAGAAGACATAACAAGTGTACTACGTGGCCGCATTATAAGATTATAAAGGCCAGCCAACAGGCAAAAAGAAAAAAAAAAAAAAAAAAAAAAAAAAAATACAACAGTTGTAAACCTCTATATATCGAAGTCTGCCCCAAACAGCCTTGATATATCGAACCTCATTATATCGAAATTCTTGATATATCGAAGTTTTGTAAATCCCCTTGAGGTTCGATATATCAAGGTCCTACTGTACTTTTATGCTGATATAATCCATCTCTATAGAAGTTTTCATTAAAATTGTTTGAAAGTTTGTTCATTAACTTCATTATTAAGTTAGACGTTTTTCTTGTGTTGGCTGTGTGTTTTGATTTGGCCGATTTAGTTCTTTAGATGGAGTTGGCCGATTTTGGTGCTCTATATGGAGGTACCGGTAATAAGTCTTTTCAGATTACGTTCTTAACAATCGTATAAAACGTTTTAAATTATTAATAAAAGAAGTTTAAATAGCAATAAAACAAATCAAAATTTAGAAATTGTATTGTTATTTCTAGTTTTATATTTTAATATTTGAATAAGAGTAAGTCAACACATATAATACCTTTACAATAGTTCAGATTTTACTCTTAGTGTTGGCTATCATGGATTGCTTCTCTCGCCTCTGTTTCGTTGTGTTTAGATTTCAACATAAAACATATGTTTATTTAATCAAAACATAACAAATGAAGCGATTGAAAACAGTGTTGTCTGTTCTGTTTATTAGTACTTTGGTGTTTGTTTAGGTTGTGTCCATCTATCTCGAGCAAAGTCATTCAGTAATTTATTCTTGAAAATGTTTGAACAGTTTCATGTTGTTAATGAAAAGTACATTGATAAATTGACATGTAGTGTTATTAGATTTAGATATTATTTCTTGTAATGTTAAACCGGTGGTTAGTCATTTCATAAAGTGATTCATGTAAGAAAGTGATATGACACAAATATTGCAATCTGTGTATTTAGTTTTGTTTTCAGTATTATCAATAGATTAGTCAGTTTCCTTGTAAGCCTAGAGTTGAGAAACGTAGAGTCTTGACAAAAATGTTTTTAAGGACTGGCAGTTTGGGCTTTGCCAATTTTAGAATACTTCTCGTAGTATTAATATCAGCCATAGTAGTATTATTTTTCCAAATGAAGATTGTTACTTTAGAAGAAAGTCACAGGAAATTAGGTGAGAGGATAAGCATTTACTCTACAATTTTGATATGGTAGTCTACATGATTAGAAAAAGAGTTGTAATCTAGCCCATAGTACTATTTTCATAAAATAGGTCTGGGGTAGGGTACGATAAGCGGGTCTTTTATATCGAAATTGGCAAACGATATTACTTAATCATAACCATCGATATAATCAATCGATACTGATTAATTATTTTGAAATATTAACTTAAATAATTTATATCAACAGTTGTATACACTCTAAAATAATACACGTAGGATAATATTTCAATTTTACATAAGTAATTCTGATTATTAAAAATGGCAGTCAATTTAGAAATCTACACAACGTTGCTTTTTCGTGGCTTCAACATGTTGGACTCGTACCGAAAACCCCATTATGTGAAATTTGTGGGAAAGAAACAACTGTAACTGTGAGAGAAGTAAATATGGTCGTCTTCAGTTTTCCTAATTTGGGTTATAATAATTTGTTTGATCCCTGTAAATATTAAATTCATATTTTAATTTAAAACATATTATGATTGTTATTGAGGACTATAGGTACTTTTATATCGATTGATAGTCTAGGATTTGAGATGCGAATATTAGGTACTGATGACTATATTCTTCGATATAAAAAACCGGGTCCGCTTATCGTACCCTACCCTAGGTTCTTATATTATTCAAGATTTGTGTAGTGTCTCGAACTAAGATAGAATATTTTATCCTCTATGTGTACAGGGTGTGGTAGATAAGTAATGAGACTGGCCGCCGCTCGGTGCCCCAGTCGCTCGCAGTGTGGTCTCCACCTGCAGGTAACGTGGTGGGGGATCTGAGCTAACAGTAGAACCGGTCCACAGTCGCGTCGTAGCTCTGCCGCAGTGAGGGTCGAGCTTCGCGTATTACGTTGTGTGCCCGTGACACTTGTGAAAACGCTGAAGATGATCGCTTGATAGAACAGCGGTATGCAATCAAATTTTGCTTTCGCTTGGGCAAAACTGCTTCAGAAACTTTTGCTATGATTACGGAGGCCTACAAAGAGTACGCCCTATCAAGAGCTCAAGTGTTCCGGTGGTTTAATGAATTTAAAAACGAGAGGGAATCCGTTGAAGACATGGAACGATCTGGACCGCGGCCGAAGAAGGCAAAAATGTCAAAGTCCCGCGTCAAGACAATGCTGATTGTGTTTTTCGACAAGCAGGGGTTAATTCACAAAAAGTTTGTCCCTCAGGGGAAAACTATTAATGCTGAATTCTACAAAGAAGTCCTTCAGCGATTGCACGAAGCCGTCAAACGGAAGCAACAGGACCTTGCTCACCGCTGGCGTCTCCACCACGACAACGCTCCGGCGCACACAGCGTTTCTCGTGACCTCCTATTTGACCCGAATTGGAGTTGAAGTTCTGCCACAGCCACCATACAGCCCTGACATAAGTCCTCCTGATTTCTTCCTATTTCCGAAGGTAAAAAGATGCCTGAAGGGTCATCGTTTCAACGATATTCCGAACATCCAACGTGCTGTCACGAAGGCACTAACTGGGATAACTCCAACGGACTACAGTGGGGCCTATGAAGCTTGGAAAACGCGCTGGCAACGTTGTGTCAACGCCCAAGGCGAGTACTTTGAAGAATATTAACGTTTTGTACAAATCGGATCAATAAATTTGTTTTACTAGACTCATTACTTATCTACCACACCCTGTAGGTCTTTAAAAGGGTAGAGTACAATAAGTGGCCCCATTTTTTTACATCAAAATTATTAAACAATGTTGAATTATTATACCCATTGATATAATCAACCAATAGTAATTAATTCGAACAGTATACTAACTATATCATCTACACCCACTGTGTACATATTTTCATATTTCAAACACAATTTGTTCTTTACCTAACTTTAAAAAATAACACTAAAAGATTACTGTATTTAACATGTTGTTCTCGGTTTCAAGATATTTGTTTTGTCATTACGTTTTCTTTATTGTTTCAGTTACATTTTTCCTTTCACCTGTCTTAATTTTATCATTTGATTAATGGTTTATGGTTCCTTTATTATTTATGACATTACGTAATATATTGTTTAAGCTATTTTTTTTAAATTTGTGATATGTGACTTTAATTTCCTATTTTAGGTATGTTAACGATCGATAGTTCTGCTATTCGATATATAAAGTATTGATGATTTTAATAAGCGATATAAAAACTGAGTCCGCTTATTGTACTCTGCCCTTTAAAATTATTATATTTTGAGTTAAAGTTTAAATACTAAACATGTACGTTTGTATGAACTCTATAAGGGCTACGAGTTACAATTGTTACTCATTTTAATGTCACTTTAGAGCTGCTAAAGTGATAAGTGAGTGAGTACTACTGGAGCAAAATCGTAAGCGAGCTACCTGCACACCCAAGACATCAAGTAAGGATGGCTGTGTAGTCTAGTGGGCTACTCTCTAATACGGGAGTTGCCCTTGGGAGTTGTGGGTTCGATTCCTGTGCCTGATGTTAGAGACTTTTACAGTCCGGTATACACTTATGAGTCACTGGTCTGTGGTAACCCTCGTAGGAGGATCCATCCTTAATTAACACTTTAGTGGAAGTTGACGGAATCAGAATATTCTTGTATAAGTGTACCAGACCCAATAACCCATTTTGAATATTTTCTCTTTAGTTACCAGTACTATTAAATAGAAAAATAAAAACCACTTTGTGTTATTTATGTTTTACAAGGCATTATTATTAAATTACAATGGTGTCAAATGACTATACTCAAGGTAGCCTACTAAAAGATGAATTTATTCATATAGTTTTTTTATATATTACAATTCTTTGACTGGGTAACGAGGTCAGTAGCGCTATATACTTCTCTG
The DNA here is from genome assembly GCF_021130785.1 of Homalodisca vitripennis. Classification (NCBI taxonomy): domain Eukaryota; kingdom Metazoa; phylum Arthropoda; class Insecta; order Hemiptera; family Cicadellidae; genus Homalodisca; species Homalodisca vitripennis. Next base: position 12,993 of record NW_025780955.1, on the reverse strand, counting down.
ATGGACTCAGTGTTGTATGGAATGTCACCCTGACATCTAGATTACAGCGTACTTTGGTATTATCCAGAGGCCACTATTTTTGGATGAGCTTTCCTTATCGGGTACCAAAATAAATTACAGTATTAAAAAGAACAGACTTTATTCAACCTATTTTGAAATTTACAAGTAATTACAAGGAACGGTTATCGTAATATGCCTCCCAAAAGGAAACAATGTCAGTGAGAATTGAGTTGAATGCATCGCCACCAGTTGCTGCTACTCCCGATGTATTACTCCTCATGTATTACTCCATATGTATTCTGCTAATAAAAAACTTTCCCCCTCAGTTTGAGGTAAATCCCAGAGGCAAAGATAATTCATGATGAAATTATAAATTAATTAGCACACAACAATCAATAGAAAATAGAAAGTAAAAAAATAATTAATTTTTCAAACGTGACAGGTGCTTTGTGGTGCTAGGCCTACTGAAGGCTTGCTTGTCTAGGCCTATTTAGAGACATTTTGGTGACAGTAGTATGACTCATCAGGTATTTTTCGATTCATTATGAAACAAGGAAAGTACTAGTAAAAGAACATCTGAAGATGGATGGTTTCCTCATCGGAAGATTATTTTGGTTCCCGATGAGTGGAACAAAAACAGTGGCCTCTGGATAATACTTAAGTACTGATTACAGACCTTTCAGCGTGATTCATTTTAATCAATACTCCTAGTTCTTGAGTCTTCGACTGATTGAACATTTTGACTTCATTAGATAAACTATTTTGCTGCAGTAGCATCGTTATAATTTTGATGTCATTCTTGTAAATGTTATCTTGGTAAAATATTGATTATTGTTGGTTATTTCTTTTAGATGTATAATTAAATTGTTGTCACATTTTTAATTTTTACTAATCAACATTTTTTTAAAAGTTTTTCTTGTTAACATTATCAAAATGGTATTACCATGGAAATGGAAATAAATAATAACAATAATAATTCACATTATATTTGTATATTAATACTCAGTTAACAATCCTTTGTTTTTCTTCAGTAATTTTAGTCTGCTCGCAACAAGATTTTTTATAATATAAATTGATTTCATCGTCATGGTCAACACTTGAATTAGGGTCAATATAAGTTCTCTCTTTGTTGTTTTTTTTTTTTTGCTCTATTCTTTATTTTACTATCGTCCATAGCCTTTCTATAGGGTTCATGTTTGGACTGTTTCCAGGAGAGGCCTGGAACATATTTCTTCTTTGGCCAGATATTTTTTAATGGTTTTAGTTTGGTAACAAGTAGCTCCATAATGCATGAAAATAAACCCACCATTGTGTTTGAAATATCAACTGTTTTCAGAATATTGAACCCTAGAACTGGCATACAATCCAGTTGAATCGAACAGCGGGTGGCCTAAGTGAGCTATCGGCACATGAAAAACATCAAGTTGGGATGGCGTGTGGTTCAGGGTGCTAATCTCAGTTGCGGGAGTTGGACGTGGAGTAGTTTTTAATGGCAAAAAAACAAATGATAAAATACATAAGTCCTTACTCACAGCGAGAAAAAATGAGTCGTAAATTACGACTTTGCCAGTTCATTGTATTTTCAAACATATACAACCTGCTTGTTCCTTCTATTAACTTAGGATCCCACACTACAACAGAAGTTGGGTGCTTCACAGGGTGTTTGACACAGTCTAGGTGATACTCTTCTCCAGGCCGTCATCTTACAGAATCCTAACTCTTCTCACTTACTTGAATTATCAATTCATCTGAGAAGCATACCTGCAACAATAAAATGGTTAAAAGTATGGTTATAAATTGTTATTTTCCAAAAGCGTATGGTGCAGCCTAAAGCCAAGGTATTTTTCTAAGTTTTTTTAACGTATCATAACAACATTAGGCCTATCATGTAAATTTATTTATTTTCATTTAGTACAGTAAAATTTAACTTACCTTTGACCAATGATTTTAAGTTAACAGAATATCTTTGGCCCACTTAAGTGTCTTTTTGACCATGGATGGAGTGATTTTTTGTTTCCTTCTCGGCCTGTATGCTTTTAGTCCTTTATTATTCAAAAACTTCATGGTGGAATGCACACCAAAATCCTCTACTTGGTTGCAAAGATCTTTGCTAGTGCTCTTTTTGTTTAATGGATAGATTTGTTAATTTTCTGGTCATCCTTTCACTAAGAATCTCTCCCTACCGCAGTTTCCTATGCAATTTCCTCCCAAATTGTCATTATATAAAAAAAGTTTTGTTTAATTCTACCCACAGATGTTTGTGATACAATGATCTTGATGCAATCTGACGTTAAGAGTACCATTGTTAATCTAAAAGAACCTTTACAGTAGCCATTCCATTTTCCTGGGTGAGTGGTCACATTTCTTACCCATAACTTCAAAATGAAAATACTTCACAGATTCAGTTCCCTTTTCTTGATATTTGAATATTTGTTAATAATATAATAATCTTTGAAACTTTGTTAATATTTTGAGTAATACCCAAAATGTAGTTATGGTGGGTATTCACCTAGATTACACTATATTTTTATATTTTGTAGTGTAGGGGTCTCTAATGACGAAACGATGTATAGAGTTTGTTTTGAGTTTCTTTGTCGTTGACTTTTTTTTGGATATCTCCAGACAAGCAGGACTCCAAGTTCCAGGAGTTGAGTGTGTGGCAGCGTGAGAATTACTAAACACTAAAAAAAATGCGGATAAAATAGCTTATAAACACTATACAACAGTTTGTTACACTAGAATGAGTAAAACAACACAGTCCAGCTGATGTCAAATATTTATATTGTAGGGAACCGAAGGCAGTTAGTTCATTCAGTAGCCAACCTACACAGAAACAAACAACGAAACATGTTTACGTGTTACTGGCAATATAAATAAAAAAACCACAAATACAATGTTAAATTGTAATTTACTAAAGAAAACAAGAAAAAAATAAGTTTGAGTCTAATAATTTGGCCATTTCTGTACAACCTTAATAATATCTTTAGATTGTAAAAAAAAACCATTAAACCATACTTAGCATTTTAAGAAAAAATGGCCAGCAGTTACAGAGTTTTAAGTCAAATTCCATTATACGAGATGCCACAAAACCTTAAACTTTTTCTATAGACAAGTAACAATTTAAAACTACTGAAATAGTTCATTCAAAAACCTAGGACGACATTTTTAGGATCTCTTCGTACGAACATGACTCGAGATTCCAGGGGTCAAAGTCTGTACAGATTTCAGACTTGTTTTGAAATTTTTTCTAGTTCGCTAGATTTCAGACGCCACACTAAGAGGAAGGTGAACTGGAACTAAACTCATCATTCTCAGTATTTCAAAATTTGTATTGAAACATTACATGGTTTTTTGTTTTCCCTTTCAGAACAAACAGTAGAAAGGCTAATTCAGGTGAACAGTAATATCAAGAGTTCAGCCCTTAGCAGCTCTCTGGCGGAACAACGTAGAAATGCTCATCCAGAGAGAGACATGATCATCATCTACAACAGAGTGCCAAAAAACCGGTTTCAACCAGCTTCGTCAATGTGGCTTACGACATCTGTAAACGGAACATGTTTAATGTTCTTCACCTCAATGTTACAGCCAACCAACATGTTATGTCACTGGCTGATCAGGTTAGTGCAGGATATACACATTTTTATTGTTTTCATTAATTTTGCATTTGAATTTAGCCAGGAGAAATAAAAGAATAATCGTTTGTTCACTTGCAAATTAAATTAAAGTTGTTTTAAAACTTTAAATGGTTTAAAAAAATCTGTGATTCAATTTCAAAAGTCATTAATATTGTTCATAATAAAGTAGTAGTTTGGTGAGCCTTGACCATGTAAATCCTGGGCCCATCTCCGCCTGGTCCCCCAAGTTCGTAATGAGTAGCAGAGGCAGTTCCTTCTTTGTCAAGCGTCTACCGTGTATTAACTGTATTTTAGCGTTACATCATTCACCCCACTCTTACGCGAGTCATTCCACCAACAAATCAGATGCCAGCTCTGTCAACATTTAGGCAGACCCCATTAGACCCCATTCTGCACAGTTTATTTTTTTAAAATACTCTTTACTTTTGTATTAAAAAAAATGAGTTTATTTAATTCCTACCAATTAAAAAACTGATTATTATGCCTGATGTAATAAAAAAATCAATATTAATTTATGATCTGTTACGAGACACAAAATGAAACAAGTATAATAGAATTACTAAAGATGTTGTTAGATGTACATAAAAAAAACAAAAAAACAAAATTCATTAGTGGTCAAACTTTTTTGTACTTCCTGCTGAGTATTAAATGAGTATATCCTACCTACAGGTACTCTCTGAGCATCTCACAAATCTGTAAATCAATTTGTTATTACCTCTTGAGCTTTCAGTTGATCTTTTTACTAGCAGGAACTTCTCTGACACTCCTCAAATCTTTAAATTTAATTATTACTTCTTCTCAAGCATTCAATAAATCTTTCTTATCTCCTTGGACTTTCCTGACATATCTTAAATCTATAAATTAAATGAGGGTTATTTTCTTATTCAATATAACTCACTTGTTTTAATTTTACTGAATTTACAACATAATTTAAAAAAGTTTAGTTCAGGATGTCAGGGTTTTTTTTTGTAATCGCACAGAATGCTATGAGAATACTGGGTTTGGTTTTTTCGGTAGTGGTGAGTTTGTTCAATATGTTATTTGAAAGGTATGGAAAACCAAAGACCCTCAGTTTGGCTTTTTTATTATTATATTTACGTTTGTAATACTTTAACTATAAAAATTCATTAAAAATCGATAATTTGATTATTACCTTTTGAATGTGGCAGTGGCATTCTCGTGGATTCAAGGTGATCACCTCACCTCCCTGAAATTTAACTGAAAATGTTCAAATGGTCCTTGATTGCTTAAACATAAAGGTTGGGTTTTTGAGTTCCACTGGGATCAAAATACTCACTTTACAGGTGCACTGCAAAATTAATGCAATGGTACAAAAAAAAGAAAAAAATTACACAAAAAACTGCCACAGCAATAAAGAGCAATAAGAACTATAACAGAATCCAAAAGGTAAACATATTCTAACCATCTTTATCTAAAACATATTTTTTCTAGAAATTGAAATTTTTACTATTGTAGTTTTGTATTTACTTGATCAACATGCACCTTCATGGCTCTTCAATATCTAACAATAGCACAAAGTACAATACCCTATTTAAATTAAAAATTGATAAATACAATTTCAACACCAAGAAGTTTTTGTACTGGACAAAAATGATAATCACCTAATTCAATAAAATCAGAAAAATGTTTATTATTTCAAGCTTAAAATACATACACGTTTAAAAATACATTTAATGTAGTATCACTATTTTTCAATGGAGGAGTTCCTTAATCAGAATTCTAACACAAGAGAGATGGTTTAAAATGGTAATTAATTGAATAAGATTAGGTTAAATGTAAGTTAGGTGTAAGGATTTATGCTTTTGTTTTACTCTATTGCTTTGCAATGTTTTGTTTATAAAGATGGAACAAAGATATTTTAAATTGAGTGTAATTGAATCAACATTCAGTCCTGATCAGTCTTTGATTTACATGTGATTTTGATTAAGCTCAGGAGTCACTTTCAGTAGTATACAGAGTGTGGCATAAGCCCGTTTCAGCTCAGATTCAAATGAACAGAACAAAACACTGATATCCACAAATCTAAATTAATAGTAGGTCCAGATTAAGAATAAAACTAGAGAAATATTTAAAATGAATAAACCTAATTAAATTAAATTTTGTTTATTTCAGGCAAGATTTGTGCGAAATCTTACACAGTGGACTGCCAAGAAACCGGGCCTTTATCATGGACATGTCAGCTTCATAGACTTCGGAAAGTAAGTTCTCGCTGTGAAATATGTTTTAAATAGTCTAAATTACACTAGTTCTAAGTAGTAAACACATAACACAAGCTGGTCCTTGTTTAAAAGACAATTTTTATTTATAATGATATAAAGTTATGTAATCAACTTCTAAAATGTATTAAAATATCCAGGAATTAAAGAAATGGATATTAATAAATGGGATTATGTATGGCATGGAAGAATTTTATTTTAACTGGAAGCACATAATGAAGATAAATAAAGTAACATATGAAAAGCAAAGGCAATTAGAAACAAACTTTTGACAGTACACATTTTTTCCAGTTCCTAGACATTCCTCTACAATAATAACTGTGTAATTCAAAATCAAAGTTAATTTTATTGTTATTGTCGAGATTTTAATTATCCTAAGTACATTTGCACTTATCTGCTTTTTACACAAGTATTTTTGTATAATCTTTTTTAACAATATTACAAGTTTTTGTTAATTTTGCTTTCAATAATTTATCATCAAAAGCAAATAAAAAAATATTTACTGTATCTTTTCAACTTTTGAGAAAACATATTCTATGTTTTTTGTATATTTTCTCATGTTAAAAGCATTGCTCTTTTCTAATTTGATTTTTATCAATCAATGACGGAAGAGCCTTTAAAATAAATAAACAAAATATTTGTATAATACAATAAGCTAAATTAATAATTATATGCATGATAATTCACTACTCAAGTTCTATATTTTTATATACTCAGAAATGTATTTAAATAAATATCTAAGATTTACTCAAATTTTCTACTTTTATAAGTATAGCGGCAATTAGTTTTATGGGAAATTTGAACGGCTTATTATTTAAGTATCATTTTACAAAATACTTCTATAAAAGGATACAAAATTGAGAAAGGAAAAGATGTAATAGTATAAAATAATAAGTTTTAGATAGAAAGCTAAATGTGCTATTGCAAATTAACCACTTTTAGGCAATACTTCAGAAAAAAACCCAAAGTTTATATAGTCTGTTTAATGGCAACAATATCTGTACCAAAATATGGGTTTTTAAAACCAGAGTACTAGTGTAACTTGCATGAAATAGTTCAATGACAATTCAGACAGAGATGCTATATCACTGCTGACTACCATCTATTCCCGCTATGACGTAGCTATTTTTACGTACTGCCTGAAAAATAGATGAATGAAATCAAAGTTATGCATATTTGTTTACGGTAACAACAGATGATGTTCGGTTATTGCAACAGATGTTGATACTGATAAGTAATTTCTGGCAACAGTGTATTCAGACACACCAATCACCCTCAAATCTTATTGGTTCCTGCAGGCTCAGATTAGAGGGTTAAAAATAAGGGAGGGAGGCACAAATGTCCTTTCAGGACTAAGTGCAGAAATTTAGGCTCTTTACCTCATAAAAAAGGAAATCACCATTTAACTATTTTTGTATAAGCTGCACTAGTAGTTGTAACACGTTTACTGCCATTGATGGAGTAATGCGTCACGCTCTGGTGACACCTGTCTGTCAGTCCCAACCAGTGTACATCTGGTGACAATATAATGTGCCCTGTCATAGACTAACTGTGACTGAGTATGTGTCAGCTGGTCTTTCAGAGATCAATGTTAGGTTGTACCAACAGAATCAGGGAAATAATGAAAGAAACATCATAGAAATATTTAATTCTCAGTTGTATTTTGAGATTTTTACAACTAAAAGTAGTTAGCTGAGAGATTCAAAGTTGTATTATTCCTTTTATTTGCAGGTTTGGTGTAACGCAGAAACCCATCTATATAAATATTCTGCGCAAACCTCTGGACAGGTTGGTCTCGTATTACTACTTTCTACGGTACGGTGATAATTACCGACCTCACCTCCTCCGTAGTAGACATGGTGACAAGATGGTAAGTACAGTTTTTTATTACAAATCATCGATATATTTGTATTAAATTGTAATAGGATTATTCCTAGCATTTGCCATCGTTCAGTGATACAAAAAAATTAGTAACACTACGTTTCCAGATCTGCAGTTTGATCTTTTTTTCAAGTAAATAACTAACCTAACACATAATTAAAATAATACCAGTAGTTGTAAGGACATCCCTGTCTTTTAATACGTACACATCCAAAAAAAGGAAGCTTGTTTTGGACTTCTACTTCCATTGTGAGGCGGATGGAAGGAGAAATACTATTAATGTGTTTCAAAAAACTCATTCAATTCAGTGTCTCCAAGAGGAAAAACCAAAAAAGGTATCACCCACATACCTCTACCAAATTTGTAGCATGTCAAAAAGGTCTGGTATTTGTTTATTTTAACCTAGATTTTAATTATGTCTTTGGTTAGTTATTTACCTGAAGAAGAGATCAGATTGCAGATCTTGAAACATAGTGTTACCGATTTTTTGTGTGTCACTGAACAACGGCAAATGTCCGAAAAATCCTGTTTCCTGTACAGTCCTTCCATTGTCAAAAACAAACTTTAAACAAAGAAATTGTAATAGGACAGTAAAAAATGCTCTCTTACAAATAAATGTTGTACATTTAACTCATTATCGTTTCAAATAAAACCAAAGTACTATCATATTTACAAAACTTTTTTAAAGGGTATTTTTGTTGTTGTTATTACTACTATACATAAAATCTATTTATACATGTGGAAGAAGGGTAAATAATTATACATTAGAGGAATAAAGGAATGCCCAGACTCATTGAGGTTGTCCTCATCTGACAAACAGCACGGTACAAGGAAAGAATCTCCTCTTCCTGAACGGATTGTCACAGGGTCGATACACTGTCTGGACACAAGGAGTAGGGTCATTCCATTTCAAATCAACCAATGAAAAAATAATGTTGGGCCTTGACCTCTCAGGTTTAACGATTTTTATTTATTTATTTATTTTTGTATGGGACTTGTACCTACCAAGACTAGTTAAAATGCAAAATTTTACAATTTTCCACCTTTTGGTTTTTGAGTAAACCCCACAAAAAAGCAGTTTTAGGTCATGTCTCTCAGTATGTTGTTAACAACGTAGTGTTAATCACATACGTAGAATCGCTCATTTTGGCCCTCAACTCACAGAGGTTTTGTCCACGTATTAAAACATGATCGTATGGTGTACATGAACAGTTTTATCTGCTGTCTCATGAAAGAAACCCTCACACTGACAGTTTTTATCAAGGCAGGTGGGAGGTACATCTGAATGTTAAATCATGTTTAGGGGTTAAAGAATAAATATAGTCGTCACATTCCCTGTTAGTGATGCTCAACAAATTTCACAAACAATCAAGCTGAATGATAATAAGTTATAAGCACACTAGTTGTTATGCATTGGATTTAGAATTACAGTTGAATTTGTCATGTTGCAGACATTTGATGAGTGTGTCAAAAAGCATCATGATGACTGTAACCCAGACAACATGTGGCTACAGATACCTTTCCTCTGTGGCCATGCAGCTGAGTGTTGGTACGTTATTGTTTTGATTGTACTGTTCATTTTTGTAATTTTTGTAGTTAGTTTTAAGTATGTTAAATGTATATAGAACATTTCATTTATAGAATATCTTTTAGTCTGTAATTATTTGATATTATTGATTAAAGGCAGGACAAGATTTATGATCTAAATGATGGGTCTGTGCTGATTCTAGCCTAAGTTTGGCCATGAGATTTGTGTATGAGATTATTTGGCAGTCACGATGACAGCCTGAGTGTTGCATGATATCAGATACTCAGTTGCTCCCACTTCCCGTTGCTTTGTCACAGACTGAAAATGTTTGTTTCGCTAGTGCATTATGGATTTTGCAGATATTTGGTAAGTAATTTGCCTTTTGACATTTTCTTAAGACATTATTGTGCATGAGGGAACTTTGTTTATCCCGAATGGATCTACATCCTTTACAAAAATAGGTCACGGTTAAAGGTAGATTTATACAGGTTATCAGTCAACACAGGGATGGATAGAGCTTGGCACAGGTAAGGAAGAAGACTGAGTTAAGAAATATGAACCCTTATTAGGTGAAGAAAAAGAAATAAAGGCAGTTGTTAATACTCAGAAGCTGCTATGCAACATGTTTAGGTTATGTTTGGAGAACGGATAATGCCTCCAAGGATAATGGAGAAGGTTTTGTCTGGTTACTTGGTTTTCTGAGCTATTTAATTTCTATGCGAATGCACTTAAGTGTACATTTCCCAATCCAAGTAATCTCAGGGAGATGGAGTCTGTCAGAGCGAGACATCTGCTCCACATTTTCTGGCAGGCTGTGTACAGCGGCACCATAATGAGTGTTACACATTGTGCCATGACATCTCTGGGCATTATTCTGAAAGCATTCAGTTTAGCTAGTTCATTACTAGTCAATAAGAGCAATAAGAGCAATAAGGTGGAAGATTCTGATGATTTCTGGTAAGTTTCACAACAAATTTTCCACCAGAAGTAGCATTTAAATTTTATGTCTTGATTTTACAGCAGGATGAGCTATAAAATTTGATTTTGGTTGAACTAACAATACCTTAGGACACTATTAATATCCAAACTCAACATGAATACAAACTTAATTATACTCTAATCAGCTGGTACAATGGTTCTAAATGTTGCTTGTAGTAGAAGTTGGAGCACTTGGTCTTCCTGCAGAATCTTTACACAAATTCCTGAAGGATCTGGGATTGAGAAGAAATTCTATAAATGTTTTCTTGAAGCATGTCTTTAAAGCAACAATGGAGTGTTCTTGCAGGAGTAGGTCAGAAGCTTTGTCACCTGGTTTGGGCCTGTGAAAGTTCTTTAACCTCCCTAACTAGATGATATGGTTAGGATGATCCAACTAAACTAGCAGAGAACATCATGTGGGGCCCAAAATGTGATGTACCTCAGTCAAGAACAATTCCATTTTATGCTAGTTCTACTATTTATTTATGGAAGATGTAAGTCTACTATTGATTTATGGATAAACTAAGTCCATCTAGCTAGAGACCAATCTCTCTTATACAGATTTTTAGTAAAAATTATAGAATCATGTATTTAAATTAAACTTGACACCTTTTTTTTACAAAAATGGCCTTTTCTGTGGGGAGCAATTTGGTTTTATACCAGGCAGAAATACTGTACAAGTAACTGAAGATGTGTGAACACAATTTTGACGAACTTTGAAAACAAATTGACATCATCTGATGTACTGATTGATTTGACTTAGGCATTTGAATATATATGCCATGCTTGACCTGTTCACATCCTATTTGAAGGATAGGAAACAAATGTCATTCCAGCACACAGATAAGTTTGATTTAGAAAATACTGTAAATGGTGTACCACAGAGATCTGTTCTTGGATCTTTTCTATTTGTAATTACAGTGATTTGTAATTGTGATTAGTGATTTTGCATTTAATGTGCCTTGTCCATCAGTATTGTATGCAAATGATACCACAATTATAAATTATAATAAAAGTCTAGATAAACGTATCCAAGATGAAAATCATGCGTTAAAAAGAGCTTTAGAATGGTTTAAACTATTATATGATAAAAAAGTGAAAGAATAATATTTTTTTTATATCATACATTATATAAAGATTTTAAGTTATTGGGGATATTACTTTGATAGTAGATTAAGTTGCGACTCCTATTCAACAATTATACAAAAAATTATCTAGAGTTATTTTTTTTTTATGCAAACTAAGAAAACATGTTAATAAATATGCTTGTGACAGCTTATTGTACTTTCTTTCACTCTCATCTAAATTATGGAATAACTTTGTGGGGACAACTGTAGCAGCACTAAATCAGTCTTTACATGACAAAAAAGGGATTTTGAACTATTAAGAATGTTCATAAAAGGGATATGTATGTGCAACTATTTAGAGAACTTAATACTGTATAATGACCGTTCCTAACATGTATATAAATATTTGTCTTGTAAATGTTAAAGAATCACTATCTAATTTTACAACCATACAAGATATTCATAGTCATAACAGCAGGAAAAATAATGTGCTTGATATAGTCTCAGTCAAATTAGAAAAGTGTAAAAAGCAGCCACATATTCATGAAAATTAAGCTTTTTATTAAGTTCCTGAAAAAGCTTGGTAATGCAATTTAATTACATAGGTTTAAAGTAGTAATAGAAAACTGGTTGAAGCAAAAAGTATTTTATTCTTTATAAGAATGTTTGGCCTGTCATTACTAGTGATATAAGTTTTTAATTATATTGCTTTTTCTCACTTTTTTCATAATACATTTATATTATTTTATTTATGATTTTAATTATGTGTATCTTTGTATGTTATGTTAGTTATATGTTTTATTGTTATTTTAATTATTGTTACTGTTACAGACTTGTGTATGGTATTGTTCACTATTATATTTATTATTAGATTCTTGATTGTTATTGTTATTGCTATTGTTATTATGCAATATAATATTGACTTTGTCCATTGCACAAAATGTGTTTAAAGATAATACAATTCTTGATATCTTATTTTGGAGATTATATTAATAAAGATCCAAATGCTGTTTAGTTTGTCTTTTAAAGTTTATAATTTTTTAATATCCCCACAATAAAGTTCAAAAAACTACTGGGATATTTTACTGAATAACTAATAAAATATCAAGAAAACTAAAAAGCATAATGGATTCATATTAATAAAATCTTGTAAATTAGCCATCTCCCATTATTCTATAATTAAAAATGAGGGGTAAAATGTTTGAGGTAATAACAGTGGTCTTATGGGGTTAAAAGTAAGATGGCTACCAGTAAAGTTGGGCCTTAAATGTAAAATATATGTAAAGATGAAAAGTGAACGGCAGTTTTTGATGTGAAGGGTGCACGGCAGCAACTGGGCACTGGAGCAAGCCAAGCGGAATCTGCTTGCTCACTACCTCATAGTGGGGGTAACAGAGGAGCTCACGGACTTTATCGCCATCCTGGAATCTGCTCTGCCGTCCTTTTTCCCATGGAGCCTTGCAACACTTCCAGTCCAGTATGTTACCGTTCTAGGATAAGTTCTGACTACAAACCCAGTTAGGCTTTTTGCAATGGGATTCTCAGTACAGTGTTTTGTTTTTTCAAAATATCTTAGTACTTACAACTTCATATGGTTGAACTCGGTATGAAAATTTGTAATCTGTTTTACAGACAATTTCTATAGTTGTTGATCATTGCTTTCCTTT
>NW_025780954.1:0-46196 GCF_021130785.1 Homalodisca vitripennis | reverse complement strand
AAATTAAAAGTATTCAAGTAAAAGAAATTATAACAAAATTTCTTTACCACCCAAAAGAAGACATTTTTTGAGAATTATAAAGCAATGTGAAATTTTATTGAATTTTCCGTGCTTAAGTAATGAATCTACAGTTTCTACCTACTAAAAGGAACAAGAAAATAGTTTAATTGTTTAAAGTCAGCCAAATTAAAAAAATACAAGCTTTTAATAGATGGCATATGGTTACTATTTTTGCAGATTTAAATAAAGCCTTTGACACTATCGAGCATAGTAATTCGACTTAGGAACATGTAGAAAAACATTAATTCATTCATAACTGCAGTTTTAAGTTAATATTATGTAAATGTTGTTAAATCAATCAGAAGGTGTAGGGTTTAGATATATAGAATCCTTTGCCGAATGCTGCTTAAATTCAATAAAGTACTTGCAAAAGAAACACATTGACCACCGAAAGGCTGAGAATTCTCTTAAATGTGTTTTTACAGAACTAAGCATTTGTGCTTAGGAATTAACTTTGGTTAGCAATTAAAAAATACATGGGTATAAAGCTTAGAAACATACAAAAACTTAACGTAATATGAATGAGCAATGTATTTGGTAAAATAATGGCTGATCGTACTGCGGTACAAAGTCCCTCAAGCGAGTTATTAAAAGTCAATTTAAGAAGTTTAAGGTTCTGGCGTATTATGCAGAGTTCGATCTCCAAATCATAATAAAACTGTTGATCTACATTACTGTCATTTTTGAAAAGTTATTTATATACATATGTAATCTTGGGTTTAAGTAACCCAACAGTTTACGGTTACAACAGTTTTTAAGTGTATTTCAACAGTGGCTATTTTATGTGGCCTAAATAATGTGATTTGTATGACTGAATTTTTTACCTTAACTAATCTTATAAACTAATATAATAATTTATAGTGTATGCGCACTTAATTTTTTTATGCGACATTTACTGTGTAGTGTAGTATTGTTATCAGTAACAAAGTAAAGCAGTGGCGAGTGTCCTTCCGGTCTTACCGTGTGATCTCAGGTGCACGCTCTTACAAGTCTCTTTGATAAATTGCATTTTATTTTCTTTCTAATATTGCTATGTTTACTAACGTAACATTATTAACCTTGGTTTAAATATATTATGAACGTAAAAAGCTCTTCGAACGGGATAGTTATGATTTTCTTAACATAAAATATAACGTAAAACAGTACATATAATTCTATTTTTAAGACTAAAAAGTACTATTTAGTGTTAGTATGTATAGTTAAAATTTAAATCAGTTTCCAGGGAAAAAAGTTTTAGTAACTGCCATGTACAGTTGGAGGAATTTGGCTGTGCTCGTAGGGTCCAAAATACTACCCTTTCAACAAATAAACGCTATCTGTGTGGCGGGTTGCGTTTGTGTACTTTGCCGCTGAGATGAAGGCGCAACAATCTCTTTAACGACTTTAAACTCACGATTTCGATTTGCAGATTAATATTTAAAAATAAGTTATTTTCAAAAACACGTTAAACAACACTATAACAACTGAAAAACAAGGATAAAGTCATATTATTGCTATCATTTGGTATTTTCTTTTTATTTAATTCCACCACAATCAGCACTGTCACAAAAACAGACTGATTTTAGCGAGTGTGATGAGTAGTTATTTGGGGCCAATACGATTCCTGAAAGGAGGGTTTTACCCATGAGTCACAGGAAATGTTTTCGGGACGTTGCGCATAATGCTACCCCACCACGGTGCGGCTTCATAGCACCTAATCTTTTAGCACCTAATCTCATACCACCTACAGAAAAAAAGTCGTCATTTAGGTGCTGTGATATTAGGCGCTATAAGGTTAGGTACTGTGCAACGATCCACGGTTCGTTTAGGTGCCGTGAGACTGTTTCAAGTTTCAGTGTCACAGCACATCTCGCTTTGTTCCAAAGGGGCCTTGGTGGGGACAGATGGGATGGAGGAGAATCCAACCTTGCCCCTCACCCCGCTCCCGACGACCCGCCATTACTGTCCTCTACAGCAGGGCGAGCAGTCGACAGCACAAGGCGAGGCGACACGAGATAGACAAATTGTCTCCTCCTCGCACAAGAGAAGGGTCCGTGCGCATGGCGTGCGGCGGTTGTTGATTACAACTAATAATGGCACCAAAAATTATTTACCTTGAATTTGAATGATACTCAAGGGTATCATTATGCCAAACCGCAAATCTTGCCCATAATCCAATAATGTAAATTATTTGTTCATCTAATTTCATTGTGTTTTACATTTTTATATAAGTTTTTATCGTCATTGGAATTAAATGTGTTCAAATCGTATATTCGGTGCACTGAAAACCGGTAATAATTTGCATTCAAATCTATATAAAAATAGGCAAAGCCTTAAATCATTCATCACTTATTCTGCAATTTCCCTACGTCAGACAAAGTAAATATTTTATACACGTAAGTATCATGACTTATATAAAAAGCAAATTTATTTGGATTAAAATGTAACATCCATAGGGAATTTCAACCATTAGAAGAACTATAGTTTAGCTTTTTAACCTCCCAATGTTCTATAACAGTGAAATATGACTAACGAGTTTTATACTTTCAGCCGAAAAATCTAGCTATTTCATGCCAAACTGCTAGATAAGTGTTATAATGAATACAAGTACTATACATATACGATGTTTTTGTGAACAAAATACGAGATTACTTAAAATAACCCGAACGATGTTAGAAGCATTGAAAGACTCGACAGAGTGTAACATAAGTGGTAGCGCACAGACGATTCTTCTTTATCTTAAAATCAATAGAGTTCTTATTTAGACCAATAAGAGCATATGTACCAAGTTTGAAGTCACTAGGGCCTTTATAATAAGAGTTATCGCACAGACGGACGCACAACAAACAATTTCAATAGAGCCTTTCGATTCTTCATAAAGCGTTAATAAATAGGCGGTTCTTTACATTGCATTAAAAAATATATTTATTTTATAATTACTATATAAACTTATATGTCCACCTGCAATTTCTATAATTCATTCCATAAAATAACGAAACTAACCTGAGCTTTTTATAGTAAAAAAATCAAACTGTACAAAAATGGATTATATTAGTTTTGAATATTTAACTCAATGGTGTTCTCCGTGTTATCAAGATGAGTGATTGTGCCGTTTGCGACGATCTTCTGCCTCATGTGAGTGAACATGCTGTTTGTTCTCAATGTAAAACAAATCTACACTTCGTGTGTGCTGATATTTTAGAGAGCACATGGAATCGCATGGGACAAGCACGTCGTGAATCATGGAAGTGTAAGAACTGCTGCACAGGTAAGAGTAAACAGCAAAAAGAAACAATTACTAAAGACATTTTGGCCAGATTGCACGAAGAATTTTTGTCAAAATGGAGGATACCGTTAAGGCTCAATTTGAAAAATATGTTATTACTTTTAAGAAACAAATGGGTGAATTTAAGGAGCTCATACATTTTTTTTCTATTTATTATTGCTTATAAATTTGTAATGCTTATAATTAAAATTTTTTTGTACATATTGTTAATGCTGCTTTATTCTAAGTAATATTATAATAATCTCGTGGTATACCATTTATTAGATTTACACTGCTTTTTGGGTAGTTTATGAATTTAGTTTAAGTGAAGACTATGTTATGGAAATATGAATTGGACAATGAACACTAAGATAATTGTGATTATGATTCAACTGAACTCCCGCACGCGCGGCTTGAGGTGCACTGGGAGGTAAATTTTATTTATATTATGTATTTTTAGATAATAAAGAAGATTGAACTTTAACTTGAACTTGAAAAATTGATTTAAGAATATTATTTTAATATTCTATTAAAAAGTGCATATTGTTGTCTATCAATGGCATGAGTATACATTTTAAAAAGGTGAAGATGTCTAAATTCTTTCAATCTGGCTTATGGGCTTATATGAAATAATACCCATAGTACGATTACAAATAAGACCTACATATTATTACACATAAAAATGAATCACAACATATTCTTATTTCGACAAATTTTTAGTAATCCGTTGAAATGTTAAGAAATTTTATAAGAACAGGTGGATCAAAATAGTTGCCTGGAATATTTTACAATTTGAAAACTATTCTAATATTGTTTCATAATCGAATTTTAACTGAGTATTTAAAAGTTGTTGACACTCAGTTCATGTTCGTAAAACAAGCAGAAACATTTTAATACAAATTAAATTTCAGAACGGTGCTTGATCAGTAGATACGTAGACAGCAAAATGTTTATATATATATACTAGCAGTTTTATATATATATATATATATATATATATATATATATATATATATACTAGCAGTTACCCGCGACTTCGCACGCAATTTTCTGTTGAAAAACTGGACAATATATCTATGTATTCTTTTTCTATAACATAATAAACAGTCTAGAGATAATCAATAGTCACTCAAAGCTATTCCAATCTCCTGATCCAATTTAGATTTAAGTTTAAAGAACAGAGATTTGGGATCCTGAAGTCGTAAAGTGAAACAGTTTTTATAAGATTAGTATTTCCCTCCCACATTCCATGTTAATTTATTGACGTTCTTCGATGGCTTCAGTAACAATAAGAGTTAGCCTTTTTATCCCAATGACGAAAGTGTATCGTACAACTCAAAAATTGCTGCGGTCAATATGGGTCTGTTCTGGTCGTTTAAATTCACCCCCGGTCTAATCTATTTATAGTTCCACAATTGATTTATGCTATTGCGCTAACCAAAACAATGGTCTCATATGTTGGTTTCGGAATCTAACTTAGGTTAAATTTTGATGATTAAGTGATTTTGATATTTTTACCGATCGCTAAATATGTATTAGGGGTATATGCTTCAAGTATTAGGGCAATATTATCTCCATTTTCTTTTCAATAACTACAGTAAAAAGGCCATACACAATGTTAAAGGAACTAACCAGATTAGATTACGTTATGTGCAAACATTCACAGCTTTTTCAATAAGGTAGTTGTTATAACAGCGTACAAATATCATTTCTATTGTATTAGATGGATTATTGATCATTGGCGTAATCTAAATTTAAAATTAAATAACTTCGTATTTGAAATCTACATTACACTACTGATTAAGCACTTTACAATAATTCAATATTTACTCAAATCTAAATGTAAAAACATGTTTCTGCCTCTTTGATAAACTTCAGCTGAAAGTGTTAACAGCTACTCTAAGTGTTAATTCAGACCAAAAGCTATACCGGTTCCAAATTTCAGCACAATCCGTATAGCAGTTTCAGCGTGATTCGAGGACAAACATCTTAACATCTAAACATACAAACATCTAAATATCCAAACATTCAAACTTTCGCATTTATAATATTAGTGGGATATATATCTTATTACAGATTGCGCCAGTAACGCACTTATAAGAGCGTGTCTTGTTTTGGCTGTTCAAAGAAAATAACAACTTGTTATGAGTCTTTATAAAAATTATTAATCAGCCTGCTATCTCTGAATTTTTGTGTATTGGCGCGAATATCTCTCTTAGTAATGATTGCATAACAAATTTAAATTAATGTTTAAATTACATTGTCAAAGCTGAACATTCATAGATTAAAAATGAATGTATGAGACCATGTTAAACAAGTCGTGAATCTTAAAACGAGGATGAGGACTATTAGAACATGACGAAAAAACTGAGAACAAGTATACAGTAAGGCTTCAGAAGACCCATATAACATGACATACAGTGCAAGACGACAACATCAAAACGTATATTAACACTTTTGTTGCTGGTATATACTGAGTGAGATCGACTACTCTCAGTCCTCCCACTGCGTCGTAAGAAGTTTGCCGCAGTCTACTTGTAGACTGATTGTTAATAAAATTAATCTTCCTGATTTTTGAGGATCAAAGTTATTAATTGTTTAGGACGCAATCTCAATACCTCTTAAAATGTTCCATATGATACTATTAATAACATATCCATTTCATTGTAATCTATTTATACAGGATGTATTACATAGGAAAGAAATAAAATTGTATAATATAGAACAAAAATAGGCTTTCAATGTCGGTTTTTTATTGTATATAAAAAATTATAGTTATCAGAAATAAACTCTAATTATTGCCTGGCTCACTTGCCTACATAACGGGCATTGGAGATT
Source organism: Homalodisca vitripennis (assembly GCF_021130785.1). Lineage (NCBI taxonomy): Eukaryota > Metazoa > Arthropoda > Insecta > Hemiptera > Cicadellidae > Homalodisca > Homalodisca vitripennis. The sequence goes on along the minus strand of NW_025780954.1, from coordinate 40,054 downwards.
AACCTGGCAACCATGCAGTGTGTCTCAGCACTCAGTGCACTGGCACAAGGCACAAGGAAAGACCACATGTGTAGACCTTTTGAATCAGGCACACTGCACAGTTACGAGGCACGCAGCAGAAGTGCCTCGTGAAAAATACAACAAATATTGCAATTTGTCTTCTGAGGAATTATAACTTGCCTATTTTGTTTTTTGTTTAATCTGCAATGCTCAATAACAATATTATATTTATTTCTGCTATTATAATTATGCAAGTTGCTAGTCAAAATTAATGATGACATGTTTTTTGTAATATACAATACTGAGTCACAAATATATAAATTTATAAAAGTTTCCACCAAAGCTTAATAAAAAGTGGTTCACAGTGTTCTAGTGGTTGTGATTTTGTTATTATTCTGATAGCTTTGTTTTGCAGGATAATGATTTCATTAATTTTAGCGCTATTACCCCATAATATTATCCCATACCTTGTTATTGATTAAAAATAGGCATAGTATGCAGATTTAAAATATTTTTCAGTAACACAATTTATAATACGTCTAAGTAAAAAATTACTCTCCCAAAATATTCCTAGAAATTTAGCACAAGAAAAGAAATAATTTGGTGTGTTAATTGTAGGGGTTTGTCGTAAAGTAAACGAAATGTTTTGAGTTTTGACTTCATTTAGTAAAGATCCATTTGATCTAAACCACACTGAGGTTTTCTCAACTGATTCAATGACAAGAAACTTGTAGTTTGTCAAAGTTTGTATGGATATTCTAAAGAGTTGTGTCGTTAGCATATAAAAGAGATTTTAACCTAAAAACGGTAGGAAATTAATTTATATATAATAAAAACATAATAGGGCCCAGGACTGACCCTTAGGTACAACAATCCCGATCACCAAATTGTTGGACCGATTTCTATTAATAGAAACAAACTTTTCGCCTGCGGTTAGATAAACAGTCTTTAAAGAACTCTTTAAAGCCGGATTCCCATTAATACCGTAATAGTTAAGTTTTAAGGCCCTGCTCAAGTCAAAATATGTTACCTGATCAAAGGCTTTAATCTCAAAAGTGTTTCGGAACCTCCTTAATTAGTGAATAAACTGCATCAATGGTGTATTTACCTCTTCTATTGTAATAAATTTAGATTGATGTTATTTTCCAGATACGCAAAAGGTTCATCATGTAAAACAGTTTCTATTATTACAGGACAGGTAAAATTTATACTGGGCAATAGCTCTCAGGGAAACTCCTAGACCCTTTCTTAAGAATCGGGCAGATATACATATAGTTAATGGGTTCAAAAACGTATGGTAAATTCGTTAAAATATATTATTAGATTTGTTATAAATGTCTTTGCTTTCTGAGTTTTTAACTCTTTTGACAGCTTTAATGACCTCATCAATTGAGACTTCTACAAAGATAAATGTTTTTCTTTCAAAATATGGTAATTTCTTATTAAGTTCATTCTATTAACATGAGGCTTTTTGATACTACCCTTTATTTGGTGTTAACCGAATTGATAAAACAAATGGTTTTAAGTTACCTGGAGTGATATTTATTGATAATGTCGATTGAGATGCTAAATGTTTGTATTTTCGTTTATCTGCACCGAAAACGCCTTATATTGGCGTTAAAAACCTCTCCCCAGGCCTTATATTGGTTACTGCTATTTTATATTTTTGCGACATTGTGAGTTCGCATCTTCTACGGACTTTTTATAACATTTCTAGAGATTTAAATAGTTAACACGAAACCTGTCACTAGTAGAAAATTTTGTCGATATCTCCAAAAACAAAAATCACTTTCATTTGGTCCAATTCCCCACTATACCAATAATTTTAACTTCGACCTTTAATCTCACTAACTGTGGAACGTTGTTTTTTTCACTGTAGAGTAAAATGTTTATTTATGAACTGAAATGGAGAAATATGCCTGAACGAGTTTTTGGGTAGAGAATACTCTTCCATTACTAAGTACGACAAATGGTTTGTCAGATCATCAATAGAGGATTCTGGAAAAATTAAAATAAAATGTGTCACTTGTACTTTTGGATTTAGCAAGGTTTTAGATGTTTCAGACAAAGTACTCTTTTGAATATTTAAAATAAGCCCATTACGATCCGAGAAAGAAAAATAAAGATGTTACATAAAATAACCTGATCTAGGCAGACTAAAAAACATTATCAAGACAATGGGCTCCCCGAGTTTACAAAGGAAGTTTACAAGGAAGTAAGGAAGGGAAGTTTACAAAGCAAAACGTAGTTTTTTATAGCGGGTACTACTTCCATGAAAACGAGTAATCTAGGTTTATCTTCTTTAACATACGTTGTATAATCAATTTATATGACGAGAGCTGTGTGTGTGTGTGTGTGTGTGTGTGTGTGTGTGTGTGTGTGTGTGTGTGTGTGTGTGTGTGCGCGCGCGCGCGCGCTCGTGCGTGCGTGCGTGCGTGCGTGCGTGTGTGTGAAATTTAAACTTTTTTCGGATAGCGGGAAGATGAAAAATAATAATATACTTTTTCTAGGGTTTGCAATTTTATATTTCAGTCGCTATGGTAGTTAATCTTCATAAAGACGCTATTGATTTTCTGTGAAAGTTATGAGGCTTGTGTGTGCCACATTTTATGTACATAGGACATAGGGAAGGTCTTCTAAGAATTCGAAGTCCATTTCTACCCCTATGGGTGGATTATATTAATGAAAGATGTAGTTATTGCTATGTATAATACACTGTATAATTCAAAATAAATATTTAAAGCACCTATGAGCAAAAGATATAAGGCAGAAATTACAGGATGGTTTACTAGAAAGGAGTCACTTTAGTTCAGACATGAAAAAGTTGAACTTCTAGTGACAGTCAAGCTCCACGCGATTGAACTAATATCGGCTTAAATTAATTTACATATCGCAAAAATAATAAGTCGTTCACTATTAATTCTATCACAAAATTTGTAAAGAAGCTTTGGAAAAGACTACGCCTGATTGTTGGATGAAAGTTCTAGAGAATACAAAAATAGTTATTGATAACGCTTGAATCAATGAATGATTGCTGGGGGAGGCTGTAGAGAGACTACTAATATTTTGACTGAGGGACAGAAATTCGTCGGAAGACTGTGTAAGTGAACATGAGGTAAACAGTGAAAATATAACACCGATAACAAAGACGATGGTAATAGGATTATGTAAGGTATTCGGCCGCTTCGCTTTGAGGAATATTAATTTCCCTCAAATTATCTGTTAGTGAATTTTACAAAATATAAGTTTAATTAAATGTTTGTTTTGGGTAAATGGATAATTTAATTGCCTTTCCTTAAATTAATATATTTACCAGAATCATACAAGCCTAATTTAAACATTTTCCTGTTGTGGTTTGTGTGAAAATAAAACTGTCGATATTTTATCTTGTGATTTTGGCACACGGGGCAAGTTGGTATGTGTGTTTCATTAAGCCATAATGTAGTAAGGTTCCGGCACAGTTACTGTGTACCTCGCTTGTTCTGCACCCTCACTCATAGACTATTAGTAATACGCATTGCGTGATTTATAAATAAATACAAGTCTAATGAGTTTCCCAAAAAACTTGTTACGCCTTTAATTATTAACTTAGAACTCTGAATTATCAGTATGTCGTTCTTTAAGAGACATACAACAAATGATATATTATATTTTTAACTGTAATTATTTTTGAATTAGGAGGAGTTAAATTGGAGAAAGCTTAAATTTAAAAGAAAACTGTTTTTCTTCAAATTTTTGATTATTACAATCAATAAACATATCTAAAATACCTCACTTTCGCTATAATATATAGATTAATACTACCTAAGACGTCAAACTTTTTCAGATGCAATAAAGGGGTATATTTTAATGTGGTAGACGTTTTAAGTGAGATGTTTAGTGTGTGTGAGAGAGGTCGCCGGGATCCGGTAAAAATAACATAATATTTCATAATATAAATTCCTAAACGAAACGTCCACCGCCTTCAATTCTTCCGGCGAGCGCGTTAATGCAACCCGCACAGCACGTGTCAATAACCAACTCAGAGCTCTCCCCTAACCACGCGACGCGACGGTCGCCCACTGGCCACGGACAGTTGTGGCGGCCCTACCCCTCCGGCGATCCCCACCACTCCCCTTTTAGGTGGTGTGATATTAGGTGCTATAAAACTCCAGCACGATCTTTAGGTGCCGTGCGACTCTCGGGCATTTCCTTAGGTGCTGTGAGATTAGGTACTATAATATTAGGTGCTATGAGAATCGGTGCTATTAGACGGTTAAATTTTAGGTGCTGTGAGATTAGGTGCTATTAGATTAGGTGCTGTGAACCCCCACGCCCACCACCCCTCCCGCCTTCACCACATTCCAGGTCACGCGCGCAGCTAAAGTCCTTGAAATGTAAGTGTCAGCCCGAATGTGTGTGACGGCTGGGATTATATAGCGTGTCCGCTGCGCTTTAAACTGTGCAAACCCCAAGTGAAAATTAAGGGCGAACGTTCTAAAAATAATATTATTTGTTTCGAAGTCTTATTATTAATACTTAGTTTAACAATAGAAGATTACTTTCACCTACTTCAAGTATTCATAAGAAATAATATTGGTTGTATAGCTTAACAGTACGTAGATTTTATATTATCATAATAGTCACTGTTAATACATAGCTGTAACCTTGCCCACAGCATATTTCAATATTATTAATTTAACCGTATTTTATACAAATATTATTATATCTATTATTTATTGCGGTATATTTATGTATTCTCAACTGATATGTACTTACTAGCGGGTTCAAATGTAAGCAAAATATGAATAAAAATGTTCTATTCTGTTCTTACAGAATTAAAATAAATAGTAACATATTGAAATAGTTTATACAATAAATTACCATAGTCTTTATCAATTAACATAACATAATATTAATATTAATAAAATCACGTGTTCCTTTCTAATATATATACTTATAACGTGAATCCGAATACTATATTTACATCTATACAATCCCGACTGCGCACGTAATACCATAATAAGCAAAATTTCTAAATTTTTCTGACGAGATATTTCAATTTTAATTCAAATACTGACGGTAAAGTTATTAAGAACTGTTGAGACTTTAGATAAATATCCCACCCTATAAGGCTCCTAACAGAAAATTCTGCATAACAAAAGTGTAGGATAATTATAGCACAATTATATATTATGGAGTTGTAAATAAACATTACTCCACCATTGAAAATGTTTACACATTGCTATACAACCAATATACCGGGTGAGGCAGATCACCTGTCCAGTATGTACAGCGGGAGAACATTTTGGTATAATGACGTATAACAAAATGTTTTTCTTATAGAGCATCCTTGAGGAATCCATTGAAAATATGTTCATCAAGATCTATGTTTAGGGAGTTTCAAAATCAAGAGACGAGTGTTTCAATCTAAAAGCTGTGGAATGTAAGCATAGGAAAAAATCATATATAATTTTAAAGTTCTTACTAAAAGGAACACAGTTTCAATCAGTTTAAAAATTGCCGCCGTTACTTTTTTAATATTAAAGTTGACATCTTGTATTTTTTTATCCGTTTGAGTTTTGCTTATTTTTATTCTGATTTCAGAATTTTTAATTTTTGAAAGATTTGTACCGTTTTACTGGCACATGAGGGGTTAGCTTTGAAATTTAAAACCTTTTTGAAGCTTCAAAATAAAAGAAAATATTCTGAAATAAATAAAGTTCAAACTAAAATAACACTTCCTCTTAAAAATAATTACTGGAATTAAAATTAAAATGAAAACTTCTTGATGACTTTTAAATTCAAACTTGTAATATATTCTTCATTCCCAAAAAATGTACAAAGTTCTTACAGCTTGTCTTTTATTCAATTTTCAAAATTCAAACATTCACACTCTAATATGATCTGGCAATTCTTCACTTTAATTTATCTTCAACATTCAATTATATTTGTTACTAATTTTCTTTACTTTACTTTAAAAGTATTCTTCAGTGTTAGAGATTTAAAATCAAATAATTCTTCAGTGTTAGAGATTTAATAAATAAAAAAATTCTTCAGTGTTAGAGATGTAAAAATAAAAAAAATATTGCTGAAAGCATCTGCAACAACCACAAAACTCTTTTAGTATTTTTACATACAATTTTATATACATGTGCTCACTGCACCAACAAGTTTTATATTGCACAGATCAAAAGGACAAGTTCCTAAATTCCCATTAAATGTAATTTTTACAATATTTCTTTCCCAAAATTATTCTAAAACAACTAAGAATGTATATTGACTGGACTCCAGTTTAAAAGTTCACTTACCCGCAGGTTCGATGAAGATTAGCAAAAAGATTTACTCTAAGCACTATTAACTCTACTCGTTACAATCACTTCCGATTAACTGAGACGGAGGTACGGCACGTCTACCTCACCCCACCTCTCAATTTCGTTATCAAACACTGCCATCTGCGAAGCGCGCCTCGCCGATAGCAGCCTCTTTTGTACAGTCCAGTCCTTATCTATCATCTAGGCCTACTCCTTCCACCGGTAATCCAGTTACCCCAGAATTATTATTTAATACAATCGGTACATCACCCACGCTCAAAACTGGCATTACCGTGGAAGAGTCCTACTAAAAGAAAATTTCTTGTTCGTTACTTTTAACACATTCAACTACAAACACATTCACACATTACTATTTACATACAATCTTAAAAGTAACGAAGCTCCAGATGATGCTGAGTGGAACCATAGTAGGGCGCCGACACCCCCGAGTGCCCCGCTCGGTACGCTCCTGGGTGCGCCGCTCGGTACGCTCCTGGCTCTATCTCTGGACGCAACAGCTGGCCCATTGTTTCGATTTTCTGGTGGCACAGGAATTCTTCTACCTAGTCCATCCGCTGCGTTCCGGCACTGAAGTTTGTGCGCGTGATGATTCTAAACCATATTATACTCCTTCGAGGAGAGCATTAATTACAAAGTATTAAGTATGTGTACGACATTTTAGAATAAAGTAACTATACAAGTACTTCTTCCGCGACATCAACCATCTAGTGAGTGTGCTGTGTCTTGCGGCTATTTGGATTACATATCAATCTTTAATATTCACTGTAAGTAAAGACGTCTTGATATTAATTAGGTAAGCTTTATCCTGATTTTCTACATTATTGACGGACAGATATTATTTTACAAACAATTATCCAACACATTTTACAATAATCCTGATTTTGTTATTACAAAACAGTCACTTCACATGCTACAAGACACTTTTACTATTCTTTTAAAATCTAAGTTTAAAACAGTTTCCTCTTACTTCCATCATACTCCCTTGCCTTAATATTTAATAAATCTACTTGATTAGAGATGTGACTAACTTCTGCTGGAAATGACAATATTTCTTTTACATTAGCATAATTTCCTTTATCTTTTAACTTTAGCACAGACCTTAAGGTCTTCCTAAGTTCGGCTATATTACCATCAGTACTGTCAATACCTCTAAACCTCAACTCATAAATTAACTCTTCCTTATATATTAACTCTACATGTACAGACTCCATGTTGTATAAATATAAAATATAATCTAAACTTCTTAAAATTAAAATTAAATCTTCAAATAACAGTTCACTTAATATACAAAGAGTCAATTGAGGTTATGTTTATTGTTTTACAAAACTTTGTAAACAATCAAGATGGCGGACTAGTAGCACTGACTTAATGTTCTTGTACTACCTACAGGAAAATACACGAAGGTCAAATCGTGCACAACAAGTCTTTGCAATCGTGTTCTTACACGAAAATCGAACACGTTCAGTCCTTCACAAAATTAAATAAAAAACAAAGTTCTAGTTTTTCTTCACTTCAAAACTAGTTAGCACTTTAAAATTAGTTAGCAGTTTAAAAACTAGTTAGCAGTTTAAAACTAGTTAGCAGATTTGCGCAATTCTTTATTTACCGTTTTAACTGGCACGTGCCAAAAATTGTTTAATAGAAAAATGATGCATGATTATGTACTTCATTTAAAGGTCTCTCCACAAACATAAAAAGACTTGGGAGGGGGGTACTTCTTGACGGTTTATACCTTCGGTTTGAAACTAAACTGAGTACACCAAATACCAATAAGTCACTATTATCTGGAAAACCACTTGAATGTCAGGAGCGGCACATCACGGGGGGGGGGGTGGTACTTGTTGACGGTTTAGACCTTCGGTTTAAACTAAACTGAGTACACCAAATACCGATAAGTCACTATCATCTGGCCAAACACTTGAATGTAAGGAGTGGCCCATCACAGGGGGGTACTCCTTGACGGTTTATAACTTAGATTTGAAACTAAACTGAGTACACACCAAATACCGATAAGTCAGTATCATCTGGACAATCACTTGAATGTCAGGAGCGGCACATCACAGAGGGGGGGAGACTTCTTGACGGTTTATATCTTTGGTTTAAAACTAAACTGAGTACACCAAATACCGATAAGTCACTATCATCTGGACAAACACTTGAATTTCAGGATCGGCACATCAAAGGGGAGGGGGGTACTTCTTGACGGTTTATACCTTCGGTTTAAAAAGTAAACTGAGTACACCAAAAACTGATAAGTCACTATCATCTGGACAAACACTTGAATTTCAGGATCGGCACATCAAAGGGGAGGGGTACTACTTCTTGACGGTTTTATACCTTCGGTTTAAAAGTAAACTGAGTACACTAAAAACCGATAAGTCCACTATCAGCTGGACAAAACACTTGAATGTCAGGAGTTACCACATCCCATGAGGGGGGGGGTTACTTCTTCACGGTTTAGACCTACGGTTTAAAACTAAACTGAGTACACTTGAAACCGTACATCGCCGCTCGCACACCCACAGCAAACCATCAGGGAAGCGCGCGCCCATGGTGGCGAACGGGATGCCGGATCAAAACTAAACTAGGTAAAAAAAAGAACACCGTGGTCAGCATACTCAGGTTCATTTACTAAGACACAATATAGGCCTATCTAGTCAATATAAATATATAAGTATATATACTATAAATAAAAAAAATAAAAGTGCCTGCAGTAGTATATACCTCAAACAATCCTTATCAGGTGCACCTGCATACAAAAATTAGAAACGCCATAATTTGAAACAAGAAATGCCAATTCCACCCGGTATCCCTTCGGCTAAGGGCGGGCTCCTAATGAAATCCAAGAAATAACTAAATAATATCTAAAACTAACTTAAAATTAAATAACAAAATATAAACTATATAAATGGCAACAATAACAATAACAAATAAATAAAGAATATGAGCAGGGTATCACAGATGTTGACTAGTAGCAATGTCCATCATGGTGGCCGTCCTTCAGCAGAGCGCAAAAGCGAAGGTTCTCTGCGACCACGCATGATGGAGAGATGACAGCAGAAAATCAACTCATCTCCTGGACCTCACCAGTGAGGGGCCGTAAACTTAGCCGCACATGTCAGAAGGAGAACAGCTCAGCAAAACTAACCAAAACACTTAATTAAACAAAATATATTAAACTGGAGCTACTCCTAACTTGTACACCACGGCTCGGAGTCTTTGCCACTCTTCCGGAAAGGCCAAACGCCTTCAAATGGTCAGTGGCCTCTGCAGCCAATAAACCACACACACATACACTATATAAAACACACATGAGCCGGGGAGATATAGGTATTGAACCGGCTCAGACTCCCCCCCCAAAAGGAGGAACTCCCCTCTGTTAATTTCTTCAAAATGAAGAACCAAACGAAATGCCTCTCCCCCCAATGGTTGAAGAATTATAAACCGGAAACCCTGAAGTCTGCAGAAGGGAAAACCAAGAAAATCCAGTTTGGAGGCAAGAAATCACTCCAAGAGTTGCGTGGGTACAAAGAAGAAAACAGGAACCTTGATCAGGAAGAAGGAGCAGAGGTGATCAGGCCTCTGGACCTAAAACCCTCCCGCACAGACTAAAGAGAAATCACGGATGACTCCGGCAAGGCTTCAGATGGGATATGTGCGCCTTCCTGAAAATCTTCCCGGACTGAGGATCTCCCAGTCGGGCAGTCACCGGAGTCAGAAACTTCAAGATGCGGTGGGGACCAGTCCACCTGTAGCAAAGTTTAGCAGCTCTTTTATCCACAGCCGAACTGACTGGGTGAGCCTTGCAGTAAACTAGATCCCCCACCTGGAAGGGATTGGCAATACGACCTCGGTTGTACTTCCTCCTTACTAACTCCCTAGCCCGAATGAGATTCCGCCTGGCTGCCTCCCAAGTGGCTTTCACATTGGGAGTACCAGGAGGTGGCAGAAGATCGCTAATTTTCCAATGGTTCGCCAAAGGGTTGTTTGGCGGAAAGCCAAATAATAACTCGAAAGGTACCGCCTTGTGACTTTCATGCTGGGCCGTATTAAAGGCAAATTGGATACAAGGTAGTTGTTAATCCCAGGTGGTCTGATTTTCCGCATGAAAGGCAATGAGAGCAGATCGAAGATTGCGATTAAACCGTTCGGCGTGAGAAGGCTGAGGATAGAAAGGGGAAGTAGTCACATGGCGGATTCCGTGCCCAAAGCACATTCTTTTAAAGATATTGGAGACAAACTGTGAACCATTATCGGAAACTAAGGTGGCGGGGATTCCAAAGTGTTGAAAAAAATGGTTACGAAGTGCTTGCACCGTGAGCTGCGCGGTACCACTCCGCAATGGGAACAACCAAACAAACTTGGAGAAGGCATCCACACAAACAAGTAGGAACTTATTTCCGGACTTGCTACGCGGGAGAGGCCCAACATAGTCAATGAAAACCTTCTCCAAAGGTTTTTCCGCCACCTCAGATGACAAAAGACCCCAACTTGGTATTTTGAGCGGGTTTGCTTAGCGAGCACAGTTCACAAGAACGTACTCGAGCTGCAATATCCCGGTCCATACCTTTCCAGATGAACTGATCCCTAATCTTCGCGATGGTCTTATGAATTCCTAGATGTCCGCCCACAGGAAAAGAATGAAAATACTGAAAGGACCATCGGTACAAGAAAGCTTGGCAGCACTAACTTAGGTTTTCTCCGCTGCTTGTCACGGCAGCATAGAGCACCTCGGTACAGAAAATAAGGAGGGTGGGCACCTCCGTTTTTAAGCTCATTGATGATAGCAGTCAGCTCGGGATCCTTAAGTTGGTGTGGAACAATGTCCGAAAATGCCAGAGGAAAGTCTAGGAGCACGCCACAACATGGCGGCTCTTGATAAATTCTGGTGGTCGTTTGGGTAAGTGATACATGCGTGACAGAGTGTCCGCTATGATATTTTGGGTGCCTCGCACGTGCTGCACTGTGAACTTAAGGGCAGAAATTTTGGACTACCCAGCGACCAATCTTCCCGAGCTGACGGGGGTGGGCAAGGAGCCAAGAAAGTGCCTGGTTGTCGGTTTCCAACAAAAATTCTTTATGTTCTAGGTAACGCCTGAACTTATTAATTCCAAACACGACAGCCAAACATTCCAGCTCATAAACAGAACAACTCTTCTTCTCACAGGGGGTTAACGTGCGTGAAGCATAAGCTATGGGCTGCCGGATACCATCTACTTCTTGCGATAAAACAGCAGCAGCAACGGCTAAGGAGGAAGCATCAGTTTGCAAGACGAACTTACGACTGAAATCAGGCATAGCCAAGACTGGAGGCTGCATCACTGCCTCTTTCAGCTGCTCAAAAGCAGTCTGTTGCGCTTCACCCCACTCAAACTTGGCACCCTTTTTCCTAAGAGAGTTCAGAGGGGGCCGCCACTTCAGCAACATTGGGGATGAAACGACGATAAAAATTTATCATTCCCACAAAACGGGCAATCCCCTTGGCATCCTTAGGAGGAGGAAACTCCCTGATTGCCTGGGTTCTCTCTGGATCAATACAAACACCTCGAGAAGAGACAAGATGACCCAGAAACGATATTTCAGGCTGAGCAAAAACTCACCTTTTCAGGATTGACGGTAAGGCCAGACTCTCGCAGCCTAGTTAGAACTTCCTCTAGATGAGTCAAGTGCTCCTCATAACTCTCACTGTACACAAGCAGGTCATCCAGATAGTTGAACACGAACTTAAATTTGACATCATGAAAGATAGAATCCAGGAGTCTGGTGAGTGTTTGGGCCCCCACAGCCAAGCCCATTGGCACTCGGTTGAACTGGTACAAATTCCAAGGCACACAAAAGGCAGTGAGAGGTCGAGACTCGTGTTTTAGAGGAATCTGATGATATGCCTGATTAAGATCAAAAATGGAGAAATAACTTGGCCTTACCAAACCAGTCGAAAGCAGAATGCAAATCGGGGAGAGGCACGGAGTCAATTTCTATCTGAGCATTGAGCTTTCGATAATCCAGGACCAATCTGGACTTCCCATTAGGTTTCGGCACTAGAAACGCTGGACTGGAAAAATTTGAGCAAGACGGCTCGATTACCCCACTCTTAAGTAAATCATCAATCATATTTCTCAGAATTTCCATCTTGGGCGGAGCAAGCTTATATGGATGGGAACGTACAGGACGGGTGTCTGTAAGACGAATCTCGTATTCCAAGAGATTGGTCGTGCCCAGTTTGTCAGTTAGGACTTCAGGAAAACTGGAACAAATCTGCCTTATGTCCTCAGCCTCTTTCGGCGTAAGATGTCCTAGTTGGTCAGGAGGAGTCAAGCTCTTATCTTCCATCTCTAAGGCAGCAGTCCCACGAGACTCGACATCTGAAAAGGGAACGAGCACCCGCCTGGCGAAAGCAAAGAAAACATGACTGGAGGCCAAATCCAAAATCATGCCAGTTTTTCCGATAAAATCTGCTCCCAAGATGAAAGGAAAAGTCAGGTCCTTAGCCACCAAAAAGCTCCAATCCCAAGAGAAATAATTAATTTTGATGTGAATCTGGGCACTACAGATAATAGGTAAAGGTGTGCGTGAAGCAGTCCAGCAGATAAGTGAACTAGGCTCAACCTGCCGTATTAGCCCAGAGGATTTTAGATCTTCAAAAAACGACAAAGAAATCAGGCTGCGTGCTGACCCAGAATCAACCAGGGCCTTCTGCACCACATTCCCCACAAGTACATCCAGTTGTGGGCAGGTTGAGCGGGCAGCCCTTACTCCCTGCGCAGCCAGAGCAGCAACCTCCCCTCTCGGCCAACGATGATAACTGTCCCCAAGTCTATTTCTTTCTGTTTTCTTTCTGTTCTGCATTAAACCAGCTACCCTTTTACCATCAAAATCAGGTACATATTTGCCCTCAAAATTACCTTTACGGCACGAGTCGGGCTTACTCGTCCGCAAGCTTACTAGTTTTTTTTATTAATGTGGACAAAACGGTCTAATATGTCCCACTTGCTTGCAGCCATAACAGGTAGGAGGCTGCCTACGGGAAGGAGCAGCTGCTGGCTCAGACTGCACCGGAGCATGGACCGGCCCCGGAGGCAAGTGAGGAAGATGCCTCGACATGGCCTCCCTTTGATCATCCGCATCCTGAACCCCTCTAGAGATGATGGAGAGGCGGTCCAAATCCGCAAAAGATGCGGGACGGCTACAAAAATCAAACGGGAGCGTTCTTCAGGTTTAATGCCCTCCAAAATAAGGCTCACCAACTCCGTTTCGCTCAAGCTCAAGCGCAACACACCGGGCTACATCCCGTATCTCCCCGACAAAATGGCTCAACGTCTCGTCTGGTGCCTGAGGACGGTAAACGCGTTCCACCCGCAAGCGCTCCCTAACCCGAGCAGGTACAAAGAACTCCAAGATCTCGGCGTGGAACTGGTCAAAGGTGGCACCTCTCTTAAGGCAGTCTAGAAGGCGATCAAAAAGCGGCCTTAAGGAAAACTGCGCTAAAATCTGCATAAGCATGGCATCTGTCATACCAGGAAATTCTCTTAGCTTAAAAACTTCCAGAAGGAAATGGATAAGTAAATTAGTGTCAAGCCCATCAACTCTGGGGAAGTGTTGTAAAACACTCCCCAAAGGATGGGGCAGTTTGCCAAAGCTAGAAAAGGAAGGCACAACTATAGATGATGCCTCACCAGCCGCTTCAGGAGGGCCACTACCCATCGGAGACATAGTAACTCTGGGAGGCTCGAAAGAAAGAGCCGGTGGATGGTTAGCAAAAGTAATGGTAGTGGGAACCTCCGTTGGAGTGACAGCGGTAAATAGTAACCCCCTTCTCTTTCACCGAGCGCACCTCACTCAAACCATCTAAGGCTTGTTTTAATTTGTTACTGGCCGAAAAAGCCCAACTTTTAATATCAGAGTTTAAACTAGGAGCTGACATAAGTAAAACTATTCTGTCACGCCAATGTAAAAGCTGAGATGCTAATATAGCCTTTGCTGACCCGGACATGGGAAGTGACTCAAAATTAATATCGTCTTCTAATTCCTCCATTCGGGTTTTACAAAACTCAAATTCTGTGTTAATTTGGAACTCTGCATTCCAGCTGCGGTCCAACGCTATACAAGCCCGTAATTGAGCTCTCAATGCCCTCACATCTCCCTCGGGCTTCTGTCCTCTCGCCAGGACCTCAAAAACCAACTCGGGCTTGCGTAGATGTTCAGGCACCAGGGAAAACGCCATACCAAAACAATGAAGACAAATAAATACCACAATAAACAACAAAGCGTACGCAACAATTACTTAGTAACCTAAGTGGACTCAACTCACAAAAGGCTTACACTGACGAGGTCCAAGTGAAGAACTTAATACCCGCTACCTAATAGAAGGATACCCTGCAAATATACACTAACCACAACCTACAAACACAGAAGCAATAAATATAACAAAACAACACATTGATAGGGGAGAAGTAGAGTACAGTTAGATAAATTTAGCGGGTTAAGCAATTTAGAGTCCCTTGCTCCCTGCAAAGGGTAAGTCTGCATGAAGCAAGACACTAAACCAATTCCACCCTGGTATCCTGTGCTAGGGCCGAAGCCTCCTAATGAAAAAAAAAATTGTGTACTCTAACCTCCCCCTACCTAACACTAACCTACACCAACAAACAAAACCAGAACTGAGAGACAGCTGAGAGAGCAGCTAACCACGCTCTGCTACCATTGAAACCGTACATCGCCGCTCGCACACCCACAGCAAACCATCAGGGAAGCGCGCGCCCATGGTGGCGAACGGGATGCCGGATCAAAACTAAACTAGGTAAAAAAAAAGAACACCGTGGTCAGCATACTCAGGTTCATTTACTAAGACACAATATAGGCCTATCTAGTCAATATAAATATATAAGTATATATACTATAAATAAAAAAAAATAAAAAAAATAAAAAGTGCCTGCAGTAGTATATACCTCAAACAATCCTTATCAGGTGCACCTGCATACAAAAATTAGAAACGCCATAATTTGAAACAAGAAATGCCAATTCCACCCGGTATCCTTCGGCTAAGGGCGGGCTCCTAATGAAATCCAAGAAATAACTAAATAATATCTAAAACTAACTTAAAATTAAATAACAAAATATAAACTATATAAATGGCAACAATAACAATAACAAATAAATAAAGAATATGAGCAGGGTATCACAGATGTTGACTAGTAGCAATGTCCATCATGGTGGCCGTCCTTCAGCAGAGCGCAAAAGCGAAGGTTCTCTTGCGACGACCACGCATGATGGAGAGATGACAGCAGAAAATCAACTCATCTCCTGGACCTCATCAGTGAGGGGCCGTAAACTTAGCCGCACATGTCAGAAGGAGAACAGCTCAGCAAAACTAACCAAAACACTTAATTAAACAAAATATATTAAACTGGAGCTACTCCTAACTTGTACACCACGGCTCGGAGTCTTTGCCACTCTTCCGGAAAGGCCAAACGCCTTCAAATGGTCAGTGGCCTCTGCAGCCAATAAACCACACACACATACACTATATAAAACACACATGAGCCGGGGAGATATAGGTATTGAACCGGCTCACACTAAATACTGATAAGTCACTATCATCTGGCCAGACTTGAATGTCAGGAGCGGCACATCATCACAGGGGGGGGGGGGGGGTACTCCTTGACGGTTTATAACTTCGATTTGAAACTAAACTGAGTACACCAAATACTGCTAAATCAGTATCATCTGGACAGTCACTTGAATGTCAGGAGCGGCAAATCACAGAGGGGGGGAGACTTCTTGACGGTTTATATCTTCGGTTTAAAACTAAACTTAGTACACCAAATTCCGATAAGGCACTATCATCTGGACAAACACAAGGATGTCAGGAGCAGCACATCACAGAGGGGGGGGGACTTCTTGAGGGTTTATATCTTCGGTTTAAAACTAAACTTAGTACACCAAATTCCGATAAGGCAGTATCATCTGGACAAACACAAGGATGTCAGGAGCGGCATATCACAGGGGGGTATATTTCTTGACGGTTTATACCTTCGGTTTGAAACTAAACTGAGTTCACTAAGTACCGATAAGTCACTATCATCTGGACAACTATTGAATGTTAGGAGCGACACATCACGGGATTGGGGGTTTTGACTGCTTGCTGATTTATATCTTCGGCTCGAACTTACACTGAGTACACCGATGAGTCACTTTCATCTGGAGAAACACAAGGATGTCAGGAGTGGCACATCATAAAGTGGGGGGGGGGGGTTACTGGAAGTTTTATATGTAATATCTCATTATTTTATATATGTTTACCTATTTCTCTTGAAAATGTCTTGTTTAGACGAAATATAAAAAATATTTATGTTCTATTTATATATAGATTATTTATATGTGTGTGTGTTTTATAATTTTGCGCTGGTTTTCTGTAAACAGAATTTCCTATACTCATGTCATTATATGCGGATATGTGCTATAGAAGTTCGTGTTTGATATCTACGTATTGTGAAAACACACACACGCGCACAACATTTAATCATAGTTTTCTGAATAAACATACTAGTACGTTACTCTAAATAATTACAATGAACTACAAACAAAACACGATTTAGGTTTTCATCAAGTATGTTTGCAGGATTGTTTATAATTGAAAATATAAATATCATCTGACTTCTGAATTACAGTTCATATAATCTTAGCTCTGAGAATCTGGTGCCGTAATTGTCATCTAAGTTCACTATCTTGAACATGTCTTGTTTTTTCTTCCGATTCCCATCAGTTTCGCTTTAACATATGTGATTAAAACCTACGACAACGCCGAAATATAAAATAACATTTGTATTACCAATATTTTCATATGCGTGTGAATTGTAAATCTTAGACGATAATCACAACTTTAGTAATACAATTCCATTATATGAAATGTAGTCAATTTTGAAAATTATTAGAGCATCTGGGAACAAAATGCTCTTTTAGAGGTTCCGATCTTTTTAATAACTATCTTTGTAAACTAAAAAACACAATCCTCATTACTAATATGTGTAACTGAATGTAAATCCTTTTCATAATAGAGCAATATAATTTTTTTTAGTTATAATCTAATTTATAGTAGTTAGTGAAAAAGTATGATGTCTGTAAAGTTAGGTTTAGCTTTTGAAACAGATAAATGCTCACGCTTTCTCAAATTTCTTTTATAAGAACTGTTAGTAGAGAGGTATGTATTAACTACAAAGTACGATATAAAGCTTTTGTAAATAAATATGAAAATGATCAGGAAAGTATTTATATTATTAAAAGTTTTTAAAATGGTTCCGTTTTTAAATATTTTTTCTAGTATACGTAAAACTTTATTGTTGAATGAATGTTGTATATATATATATATATATTCGTTTCGTAAGTCAACTCCAGCAAAACATTATGTAATGAAATTTACTGTGCACCTATAAATAATAAGTTTCTGTCATTGCATAAGCATTTTAGAAAAATAAAAATGTACTACGACTTTGTTTGATACAAACATTTTACATGTTTTTTCTTTTTAATATTATTTGAAATATGGACGTCCTTTCCATAGTTGATCAATTTAGTTTCATCTAGATGCAATAGGATATGGTTCGTAAACCACATTGACGGGCAATAAAATCTTCGATAATGAGTTCAGTTAATTTATTCCATTCAAGGTTGGCAAAACACAATGCTGTGTTATCTGCAGAAGTCATTACAATTTCCATTGCGCATCACATTTCCGTATATATAGTGACAGTCATGAGTCGACAATCAGATAAGAAGAGTCGTTGTGATCTTGTTCCTGTCTTGAAAGTACAACACGTCTATTGTTCAAGATCACGCTCGGTCAAATATATTACTAATGGGGGTTTTTAATTTTTAACTTTGTCAGTTTTCACTTTCTATTTTTTAAAACGAATGTCTACTTGCGATATTGCTGAGAAAACTCTAGAAGAAATCAGGACGTCCTAACACCAGCGAGGAGGCGGCTCTTGGCAATGAGGAGGCAGTTACAGAGTGACAGCGACTACCGGCTCCTGTGAGTTTCAGGGGAAAAATCTTCCTACTCAAAGAAAACGAGAATGCTACGATTCAGGTAAATGTTCAAGATGAACTTGATAAATTGTAATAGTGCATACGGCTGCTTAAATTTTGATTTTTTAGGTCAGTAAGGCTCAGTTTCAGTTTCTTAGTTTAAAAGCGTAAATCATTATGAATAGTTATAACATATTTCTTAATTTAATTAATTCAATTTACATCATCGCTAATTTAATTTAAAAATTTCCGATGTATTCGTAATTATATTATCAGAAATTAGGATTAATTCAAGTGAGACTAGTTTTTAACCTGTGTATTAAATGAAATTATTAGAACGAAAAGTATTGCCGTTTAGGCAAGGTATTCTTTTTGTAATGTTGACTGTACACAACTGCAAGATAGAACACCGTATATTTTAACATGTTTCTACATGTTGATGATAATAAGTTATATTTAGTAGCAATATATACTTAATAGAACAATAATTGACCAGATTTGATCGATGAACTGAAAAACAGTTTAAAAATACTGTTTACAAAACATTTTCAAACACTTGTTTAGGGTTGGTGACATAAATATTAATTTATTAGATGACACTAATGCAGCATTATGTAGGTATAACACCGTTATAGTAGTGAATGGTTTGTAGAGTACAACATAAATCAGCTGTTAGATAACATGGATTGTTCAGTTGTGTACAGTTAGTGTGATGCGTTGTCTCCTTTCGACTCGTTCAAAGCTATTGTTCAACATGTACAACAAGAAAGTAAAGTGAACATATAAATAGAACATATATCTTTTAAGAACATTAAGCCGTGGATGAATTATAATATTTACTCTAAAATTCAGAAAAGAAATAGAACTTTCATTGTTTTTATTACCTGAATAAGGTAGTGGACTACTGATCCTACTTTCCCAAACCTGGCTGTGCATTATAGTTTCTACCTGAAGACCTCACTCTAGTGATGTTTCCTTGCAATCGTGTAGCTTAATTCTAATGTAATAAATGTTAACGTTATTTTACAGAAACCAAAATTTGACGTATCAAATATTAAATAGAATCATAATCAATTATCATTAATGTAAGCAACTTCCAAACAGCAATATATTATACTCTGAGTAATACTCAGCAAAATATTTTATTATCTTAAACAATGGGACCGTTTATAAACTTAAAATGAATCTTACCTATCTACAGTGACTTACGTATATCTCATAAACCATTACATGGGCTAAATGGTATAATTAATTAAAATTATATATTAACAGTCTACACATTTGCTGACTTTGGTTAAATTCCCATATGCCGATTACTTTATATATTTCAAATAAATTTGGAAACGTAAAGAATAAATAACTTGACATAAAGTACTAAAATGTAAAAATTATCTTATATTTAAAATTTATATTTTTAAAGTATGCAATTAGGTATTCTTCTGCGGGATGTTTTAAGCTCATTTAATCTAAATTGGTCCGTGAACTCCCCAAACACGAGTGACTGCTATGACGAGTACTGCCATCGACAACGTCATTACAAACATTCCTAACGTCACGGTCTCTGTTTTGAATACGGCTGTCTCCGATCACTTCGCGCAGGAGGTTGTGATACATGGATGTAAAATAGAAACTCAAAAATCATCTTTTAAAATTAGAAGAGCTTTCGATTTTGAAAACATTTCCAATTTGAACAATGTATTAAAAAAACGAAACCTGGAGCTTTTTGAACAGCTTTGAGAATGTCAATGACATGTATCAAGCTTTCAATGACCGTTTCATTTATTATTTAGACGTTTCGTGTCCTTTTAAAAAAACCAAAAACAATTTCAAACCCAAAAATAATTCCTGGTTAACTAAAGGGATTCTCATTTCCAGAGATAAACTCAAATTTTTTCACTCAATATTTGTCCAAACACAAAACGAAAATTTTAAAACATTTTACAGATCATATCGAAGGGTCTATAGAAAAATCATTCAAGCTGCTAAAGCTCATGACGTTAATAGAGCTCTGAGAAATTGTGAAAACTTTTCTAAAACTGCATGGAAAATAATCAATGAATCGGCACAAAAATCAAACTTAGACCGACACCTTGAGTCTATATCAATCAAAATTAATGAACGCGTAATTGATGATCAGTTGCAGGTTGCCAACGAGTGTAATAATTATTTTTCTTCTGTGACGTCAACTGATTCGTCAATTTCAGAACCTCGATATCATGAAATTGGTGTTAGGGAACCGGTTGCATCTATGGCTCTGGCCCCTGTGTGTGTGGAGGAGTTAGCTCGTGTCGTACAGGGGTTAAATTCAAAGAAATCGTGTGACGCTAACGGGATGTCAGTTTGGTTACTCAAACGTTGCTTTAGGTACATTTTGAGGCCACTCACAAAATTGATAAATTTTTCATTTGAATCTGCAACTTTTCCATGTCTACTGAAAACAGCTAAAGTTATACCGATTTTTAAAAAAGACGATCCTTGCAAAACCAGCAATTATCGTCCAATTTCAATTCTTCCAGTTTTCAGCAAAATGTTTGAAAAGGTTTTCTGTGAAAGACTTGAAAGCTTTCTAGAAAGCAATGAAATTCTAAATCCTGAACAATTTGGCTTCAGGAAAAAAAGATCAACAATTGACGCTGTAAACAGTCTTTTGAACAATGTTGTTGATGGCTTGGAAAGGCGAGAACAAGTGCTCAGCATATTTCTTGAACTATCCAAAGCATTTGACTGTGTGCATCATGAAACACTGTTGCACCAGTTACAAAAATGTGGCGTTCGGGGTCTGCCAAACGCGTGGCTTGCTTCTTATCTTAAGAATCGAGATCAATGCGTGCAGATTTCGAATGTCATCTCTAGTAAAATTAAAATAGCCCACGGTGTCCCTCAGGGTTCTATTCTTGGGCCTATTCTTTTTTTAGTTTACGTCTGTAGACTTAACTCAGTGATCCAGCATGGTGATCTGATTCAGTACGCCGACGACACGACTCTTTGCTTCAAAGGAAAAAAAACTACACAAGATTTGGAAATCACATCATTTGTGGAACTGACTTCATGCATTCAGTATTTTACTGACAGGAATTTGAAAACAAACCAATCAAAATCAAATGTCATCAATTTCTGCCTAAGACCAAGGGAATTTGCAAGGCATCCTGCTGTATTTGTGGACGATGTCCTTTTAGACGAAACTGGATCCACGAAATTCCTGGGGATGTACATTGATCAAGGTCTGACCTGGGACGACCACGTTAACAATATATGTGCTAGAATTACTTCTGGCATATTTGCCTTGCGAAGCCTAGCTAAATACTGTTCCCCTGAAGTCTTAATGACGGCATATTTCGGCCTCATATATCCGCACTTTGCGTATGGCTTGAGACTGTGGGGGGGCTGTGCCAAACACAAGATGGAACGCGTTTTCAGGCTTCAAAAAAAGGCAATTAGAATTATTGCAAAGTTGAATTACAGATAGTCGTGTTGTAGGGACTCTTTTAGGGAGCTGGGTTTGCTGACATTGCCCTGTCTCTATATGTTTCGTGTGATCCTGTACTGTCAATCGAAGTGCACTTTAGTCCGGGGCAGGGACTTTCATCAGTATGAAACTAGAGCCAGGGACAACTTTAGAGTCCATAGTCATAGACTGGCGGTATCTCAGCATTTACCGCATCAGGTTGGCGTCGGCTTAATCAACAAGCTCACTGAAAGTGTAAAAAATGCAACTAATCAAATCCAATTCAAAACTCGTCTCAAATGCCTGTTGGTGTCAAAAGCATTTTATTCGCTAGAGGAGTTTATGATGAGTCACTGGGATATCTAAAAATATCTTAAATTACCAAAATTTAAAATCTGGATCCAAAGATAGTGTGAAATTAGTGTGTATGAGTGAAATGTAAGTCTGACTGTGTGTGAGTGTGTAGAGTATTTGCTGTTTGAATATATGACGAATGCTATACAATGTTATATATTGTCTAAAAGCAATAAAGAAATGATTTGATTTGATTTGATTCTATAAGACCCGGCTTTAGAGCCACGACTTTGAGTTAATCCCATCACATTTTACGCCCCTTGTGTAGTCGTAAAATTATTGACTGTGCCTCATTTTAAAAATATGATTAAAACGCTTTTAGGTTTTTCTTATTAAATGAATACTTTTGTAATATTTAAAAACATTAAGTTAAAAAAGGTTAAACTTCTCCTGAATAGCAAAGAAGCCTGAATCTTTTTATAAACTATAAAATTATTTAACAAGCGACAAATTTCTTGAAGCTTATTACTTATATACTTAAGTTAAAATTCCTCATAATTTTATAACTAATCTAACCGTCCAATTGTTTTTTAATTAATTGTTCTTATGGTTCTAAAACCACGACCGCAGTCATTACAGTTAGTTCTTAACGTTTACGAACGATAGCCCTAAAATAATGTACTGAAATAAAGACATTTCTTCGTTACATTTACAGCTCTAGTTTAGATCTTTAATCACTCAATGTGACCACAGTAATCTGTTAAGCTTTTCTCAAAAGAAACAAGTTAGTCGTATGGTGGGACCCAGGTATTGACTCTGGAACCATTGTCCAGAGAAGTAATAAGAACCCCTTAAGAAGTAGGTGATAAATGGTCCGGACAGTTTTACGGCGTGGACCTTTAGTCCGTTTACTGCACATGATAGCTCCCTCACTTTACCTATCACATTACTAAGTCACAGACACACGTTAATCAAGCATGGTCCGTAACATCTCCCTGCAGTAGTGCTCCTCCAGCTTCATCCCTTCTTTATTGGCTACTCTTGCATAAACCTGATCAATACATGAATTTGTGTTATTGGTTATTCTTGTGGGTTATTTTAACAAATATTATAGACCAAAAGATGCTAATGTTGGATTGTAGTCACCTATTATGTTATTGTTTTTAATATATTGATGTTTTGAGTTATATTGACACTAGCAGTTACTCGCGGCTTCGCACGCAAATGCTTAGGTTTAGCACCGATATGAGTGATTCTGGTTCCAGTGAATTACATTTCCCATGTTAATTTTGAGTTTGCCTTCTTCTCAATATCAAGAAAATATGTTAAAAAGTGTATATTTGTAGTAATTGAAATTTACTTCGATGTTAGTATTTTTTTCCATTGTGTATTTTAATTTTTTTTTCTTCAAGAAAATATATATACACATACTCAGATATGAGAGCTCAACTTTTATCAAAAGACAACTAATTTAGCTTTGATAACAGTCTTTAAATGTAAAGGTCATACTACACTGTCTTTCATATCTGCGCTGCTAGCAGTTACCCACTCCTTTGCACGCAATTTAGTAGGTGTTGCATGTGTATGACCACTGCTGGCTCGAGTGAATAATATTTTAAACCCCAAGTTTAAGTTTACCTTGTAGCCACGAAGAAGAAAATATGTCCAAAAGTTTATGTCTATGGCCATTCTATTTTTTGTTTTATTTATTATTATTTATTGGGTAGTGATATTTTCTTTCAGTAATAATTCTTAATATTTTATTAAGGTTACAGCTAAAAGTACATTAACGATGATCCTACGCGTTCTTTTTCTTTGTAAACTCAAAAATATTGTAAATATTTTAGAAAGTTGGAACTGGAATTTGTAAATTAGTTCAAAAGCACAGTCTGGCTAACTTTAATCTAGCGTAGTTCTTGCCGACTGCTTCAAAAGGAGTCTTGGGTGTAAAATTTTGAGCATCTTATGTTTCTGGGCGTTTTAAGATAGCTGAGTACTTATTTAATCTCTGATATCTAAACTGGCATTTAAATATTTGTACTCACTAATAAATGTAAACAAATTGAAATTAATAAACAATGTTTACACAGAACAGTTGATAACATTAAAAATTTTAATTAATATTTCACAAATTTAGGGACCAAGGCGGGATTTTGTCGATAATTTTAAAGACCAGGTATTTTTGGAATAAGAATATTGCTATATTTATCTCAAGAACCTTAAAGTGTACATGTCAAAATTTAACGCAATCGGTTGAATAGTTTATTTGTGAAAGTAAGCCAAACAATAAGGAACTTTCGCATTTATGATGTTATTAGGATTAGGATTTGTAGACACAGTTTTGAGTAATTGTAACAAAGAGAGTCATCTGTTGCGACAGTTCTAATATGTATGGTATGACAAAAATTATAATAATTTAACAAACACCCAAAATTCAAGTAACGTTTAGCGTTTAGTAAATAATGAAAATGAGTTCATCATTCACTGCTCAAATTTATTAATTGAATTTTGGAAGATGATTTAATTTTTGGTAGTCCTAGATGTCCTGCGAAAAAAAAATTATAAAATGAGGCATTGTACAAGTACATGTAACACAAGTACATGTACTTTGTTATAAAGTGGTGTATCACTCAAGCTTTAAAAGTTTAACCATAAAATGTGTTTTAAAGACAAATATACGTCATAACTGAGGTCTTCAAATAGCGTTTGGTTATTTGATGTACTTAACTGTCTTGTAATTGCAGTTTAAAATGTGCAAGCACTTTGAAAATTTTTATGTTTTATATACTTAATTCAATTTGTAACTTCTTGTAATATATATATATATATATATATATATATATATATATATATATATATTATTTAATTATTGACTATTTTCTCAGTTTTTACGTTCATATCACGTTTTTAAACACAATGAAAGATTGTGATCTGGTTGTAACAAATATATAAATTTTTCATTACACTTTTTATTGTGAAAAAGGCTATTTAAACAACAAAGTTAACTAAAAAATATTGTTTTTGTTACTCTTGAGGGTATTACAGTGGGTTTAAGTCCGCTAAGACACTAAATAGCGTTAGTCTATACGGCTGCATTTTTTCCGAAGGAAGATTGTTCCATTCCGGACTCACTGGAACCAGTATTTACTTTTCTTTCTAGGATGCTCTTGGCATGGCGAGAATTCTTCTCCGACAGAAATTTTTGACGTATGTGGCTCATAGAAAGAGAAATTTTTTACAATTGTTTTTTGGCGAATTCCTCCCTATACATACGTCTCATGAATTTTACCTTTAATCCGTGAGGATTATCTCAATTTTGAGTATACTCCAGTCTGGCAAAAACTCCAGATATGGCAAGATGGCGAAGAGGAACTCTAATCCCAATTGTGCCGCGTGTAAAAGTAAAGTTTACAAAAATAGTAAAGCTGTTTGCTGCAATGGAACGTGTAAGTCTTGGTTCCATATTCGATGTGTATCGATCAGTGACGAAGAATATCAAGAATATTTAGATATTGGAAATAATGGGTCTTGTTTATGCGTGGACTGTAGGCTGCCGGCAGCCAAGTGTATGGAACGTTCCCGTAAACTTAAAGATGGCAATGCAGAGGTATGTTCGGGCTGTTATCCTCACATGAAAACTCTTATTGACGAAATTCACCAGTTAAGTTTAAATCAAAAAGCCTTGTGTGAACGACTTTCTCTAGTTGAAAGTGAGAATGTTAGGTTAAGATCTGCTTTGGAGAATCAGGCAGAAGCTCTGAGCGACTTGATTGATGGAAATAGTGTTAGTTGCACCACATATGCTAGCAAAGTAAAAGTGGGCAAAGATGTAATGTTAGAGCAACACAATAAAAACAACCATTTAATAAAATCAACTATTACTGAGGATAAACCTTCAAATTGTTTGCCTATCGCAGGTAGGCCTAACTTAAGTTCAGTGATTGGCCTTGCTACAAATGATAGTACAGACAGTCTTCCAGGTCACCAGTGCACACTGCAGACGGTGAAAATAGCTGTAAATGGCAGGGGAGAAGAAACTAGTAGACGTTCAGACTTTCGTGTACCCAGTAGGCCTGGTGGGAACGTCGAAGATTTTCAATCTTATAAATCAAAGCGTACATCAAGAAGGGAGAAGAAAGGTTCTACATATAATCGTAGTGGCCTAACGGGCAGTAGCAGTGCTAGTGTTGATGATGAACATAACCTTACAACGGTGAGTAAACGAGAATATTTGTGTATTTCAAGACTTACACCAACTACAACTAAGGATGAAGTCAAGAATTTCATAGCGCATCGCGAATGTAATGATGTTTTGGTTGAGAGATTGAACTCAAAACACCCTGAGGAATACTCCTCTTTTAAGGTTAGCATTTCGGTAGATAAGTGGGGAACTGTATACAAATCAGAGTTTTGGTCTACAGGTGTTTATATTAATAGATTCTTCTTTAAGAAGTCTTTAAACACACAAACTTGGAAAGCCAATTCAGTGACGTAACTGTGAACAGTGATATAGGAGCATTCACTACAAATTCTGGTAATGTAAGTGTAAAATCTCCGAGGCTAAATATTGTCAAGGTAAATAGGCCCAGCCTATCTCGGAGTGTTTGTGAACTGGGTTTTGAATCTTAACAACCTCTAAATGTCTTATATTGGAATGTATAGTGTATTACAAACAAAATTAATTTTATAAATCTAATGGCTAAAACACATCAATCTGATGTAATTTGTGTTAATGAATACTGGCTGAAAGAACATGAAATCAGCAACCTTGCATTGCCAGGTTATGTTGTTGCTTCATATTTTTGTAGAACTGTTAACTGTTAAAATTGATGGTGGATCCTTAATTTTAATTAGAGATAATCTAGACTTGGAAGTGTATGATAAGTCCATAATTTTTGCGGAAGAAATTGACTGTGAAGTATCTGCTGTGCTATTGCCTGGCTTGAACACGGTTATTGTGACATTATATCGATCACGTTCAAGTAGTATAAATTCTTTCTTTGAAAAACTCCATTCTGTTTTTACAAGTGTGTGCATGGTGTTAAACTTAACATTATTGTGGCTGCAGATTTCAATATTAATTTTTTTAACTCTGATGAATACACTGTTCAGTTGCGTGACCTCATAAGTGATTTTGGCTTGAACATCACGGTACGTGATATCACTCGACTGAGTGGAACCAGTTCAGTGGGCTCTTATATAGGCAATCTTCTTACGTCGTATAGACAATTCATCCAGATCGTTGGACTGCTACAGTTATTAACACTGCGGTATCATACCACAATACAATTTTGTTTACTGCTCATTTGGAGTCTCATGAGGATATGTCTAAACATAGTAATATTATTAGACCTGTAAATAGTTTTTAAATTAGTTAATTTTGTAAATCTTATAAATTGGATTAGTGTTTACTGCTCCAAAGGTGATGTAAATAGTAAATTTAAAATATATTTTTATCTCTTTTTATCGGCATTAAATACTTCTATTCCACTGAAATATATTTCGAATAAAAAGAAAAGTTTATGCTGTAAATGCTACCATGTGGGCCTTATTGAACTAAAACAAGAGTTGGGTAGGCTGTATTTTTTAATGTCTAGCTGTTCCACTGGCTGCGAGACTATAAGGGGAAAGTACAACCAGATGAAAAAAAATGTATAATCTGAAATAAGAAAAGCTAAATTTAATTATAACAGTAGTCTTCTTGCTTATTGATAACTCTAAAAATAAGACAAAAGCTGCATGGAGTGTAGTGAATCAAACGCTTAATGTAAATAAAAAGCCTGTATTAAAACCAAACGGGCTAATTTCCACTATATATAATAATATACCACCTAGCAATAGTGATTATCATCTGTATTTTAGAGCTGTTAGTTCAAATAAAAACAATGTTTTTAGTTTCTCTTTGGAAGAATTCACTGTCGAAAGTGCGTACACAGCGATTTGCAGCCTAAGCAACAGTACATGTCTTGATATATATGGAATAAATGCTCATATTCTTAAGATAGCTGCTAAATACATTAGTGAAGCTTATTTGTTTAATGAGTCTATAAGTTAGGGTGTCTTTCCTGATATTTTAAAACAAAATAAGGTTATTCCTGTTCGTAAAAAAGGTGCCAAAGATGAACCAAAAAATTACAGGCCTATCTCTATTGTGCCAGCAGTGTCTAAAATACTGGAATCCTTAGTACATACTCAACTTGTAAAATATGTAGAAGGAAACTGTCTGTTATCTGCTAAACAGTTTGGCTTCAGAGCGAAACATAGTACCATTGATGCAGTTCAAACATTAATAAATTATTGTCTAAATGGAGTTGGAAATAAAGACTGCTCAATCTTTAGATCATTTGACATGTCTAAAGCTTTTGATACTGTTGTACATAGCATTCTAGTTGATAAGTTAGTTTTTTATGGTTTTACTGATGTTACTGTGAAGTTTTTTAAATCCTACTTAACAAATAGACATCAATCAGTGTTTCTAAATGGTTCATTTTCTCCGTCTTTAAATGTTAAAAATGGCGTACCACAGGGCTCAATTCTGGGTCCGACTCTGTTTATTTTGTACATAAATTACCTTCCTTTTAATTTAAGTTCTGTTGGTGGTAGTAGTTACCTGTTTTCTGATGATTTGGGTGTGTATGTTAAAAAAAGAGCCTTGAAGTCATGAGATCAGTTTTAAGCCATCAAACCAGAGTAATACATGATTTTTGTGCTGCTAACATTGAGAAAGTTGTTGACTTACCTGTTAGTTTAAGTCACTTTGATGTTACCAGTAGTTTAACATCTCTTGGAATTAATATTCAATCTAATTTAAAATCGGAAAATCAAATAACCATCTCAACTACTCGTATTAGCAAGGGTATATTTGTACTTAGTATACTAAAAGTCAAGTCAAGTCAAAAAGTATTTATTTATTCATCAAAAAAACATTTACATCTAATTTACATACATTTCCTTAGGTGAAATAAAATATACTACAATAACTAATTACGTTGCTGTAAACCTCTACAAAATAAAACTTAGAAATTAATTCCCAAACTAAGTAAAAACTTGTGTTTTGAGAATGAGTCTTGAATTGTACCGCATTGTTACTTAATATTTCATTGTAGCCTAATTACAACAAACTAAAAAGAATTTATATAAAAATAATTAAAATTTCTTTAAAAATAAATATATAAATATTCAGAAACTAAAATTATTAATTGATTATGTTTTTAATAATTTAAAAAGAATATACTAAAGATTAGTTTGGTTATATGGGAGAAGACTATGGCAGTTACAACCCTCACACCCCCCCCCCACCTAATGACTCGTACGTCCCCAATCACTCGCACTCACATACACCCAATACACACTATTCGAACAGCGCACACACACACCCACACCGCACACACTCATACACGCTAGCGCACAATGACAACACATTTGTACTACGTTAGGTCGAAGGTTAAGTTTATATTTGTTTCTTATCTATATATTGATGTTATAATTTGTTCAGTTTCTGTCCCTTCCAACCTCCAATAACCATGGATTAACTTTCTTTTTATATGTCGTGCTTGTATAAAAGTTGTTTTGCTGTAGGTCTTCAGGTATATTTCTGTATAAATAGTGGGCTATAATGAACGGATTAGTGGTCGAGTAAGTTCTTAAAAGTCTTGGTATACGTATTCCAACATTGTCCGCATTTCTAGTGTTGTAGTTGTGAGTTATTTCGTCGAAGATTTCGTCGAATCGCTTGTGTATATGCATCAACAATTTTCTAACAAATAACTGTCGTATGTCAAAAACTTTTAAGTTGTCAAAAACAGCATCTGAAGGGTATCGCCTATTTACTCTTAGAGCTGCTTTAACTATTGCCTTTTGTGTAACTAATAACGGTTGTAGAATTGTTTTGTACGCTCCACCATATGCTATCAGTCCATTTTCTAAACTAGACTGTACATACGCGCAATAGGCCATTCTAATTTCCTTTAAATTTAAAAAGTGACTAATTTGTCTAAATGCATAAATAAGTTTTTTATTTAAATAATCTATATGTTCTGTCCAGTTTAACCTGAGATAAAAAAAAACACCCACATATTTATAAACTCGTCACACTTTCAATTTCCTCACAATTACACGTTGTGTTGTCGAAAATTTCCACAAACTATGCAGTTTAATGTTTTGGATAGGTATGTCTCCTCTGTCTCTTAATGTTATCGGCAGGAATTTTGTTTTTGGAACATTAAGTGTGAGTAGGTTGTGGTCTAGCCATTTTTTAACAGACTCAGTATCTTTGGTGGCCTAGCCCCTCACTTCCTCCCAACCCTTACGAATATCGCTGTATCAACGGAGATAAAGCTTACCCGTTATATTTATTTTAGCAAGGTTATTCGCGTATATGAGGAATAATGTGGAGCCGAGCGTACTCCCTTGAATGACGCCGTAATCTATGGTGGTTTCCCTACTAATGACGCCATTAATTGTAACAAGCTGCTTCCTATTTTCTAGATAAGATTTAAACCAATTTAATGAATTTCCTTTAATGCCAATTAACTCTAACTTACTTAGCAGTTTGACCCTATCTACCGAATCAAACGCCTTTGCGAGATACAGAAACACCAACAGACAACGCCTGTTGCTACTAACAGCCTCGTTGATATCTTTATTCAAACAAAAAAGTGCATCAGCAGTGTTTCTAGATTTTCTGAAACCATACTGCGAGTCTGTTAAAATATTGTTAATATTTAAATATTCAGTTAACTGTTCGTTTACTATCTTCTCAATTACCTTAGTGAAAATGCTCAATAATGATATAGGCCTGTAGTTAGATTTGATTGTAAATTCATTTGATTTATAAATTGGTACCACTTTAGCAATTTTGAACGCGTTGGGGAATTTTTCCAGAGCGGATGCTTTCGTTTATAATATGTAGCAGCGGTTTCCCCAATACACTTAAAATTGTCTTTTAAAAAAGAAGGAGATATTCCGTCATAGCCCGGAGCTGAGCCACCACGTAGTTGGTTGACGTGCCGTTGTAAGTCATCCTCCGTGACAGTGTGAAGTGTAAATGTCGAGTAAGTCGCATATTAAGTGTCGTCTACTACAGGTGGGCCGCTTGAATCAATCGCATTCGCCAGATTAGAACCGACTTGAGAAAAATATTGATTAAATTCTTCTGCTACTTTTAACTTAATGTCTCCAGATCTAACTGTTTGATTAGTTGTAAAATGTTCCAATGGAAATATATCTTTTTTGTTTTTTCTACCAGCAAGTTCGTTGACAGTTGTCCAAAAGCTTTTTGGATCATGCTTTGCTTCGTTGAGTTTTTTCTCTATAGTATTGTATTTTAACATTTTTAATAATACTATTCATATATTTCTATATCGTAAGTAACAATCTTTTATATTATTGTTAAAGGGTTGCGATTTAACTAACTTACTATGCTTTTCTCGTCTTCTTACAGATCGTACTATTCTTTCCGTAATCCAGGGTTCTATAGGTCTTAAAAAAGCAGGTTTTACTTTGATGGATTTTTTTTATTTCTCTAAACAAACACTTATAATTCCAAAAAATCTGTTGGTAGCGGTATTCAAATCGGAAGCTTCTGTAACACCTGCCCAATTGCTGTTATTTATCTTTGCGGTTAGTTGTTATTTTATCTATATAAGTACTACCGTTAAGTGTCCTGCTAGCATTGGTTCTATCAAATTTTACTTCTAAAACACTGCATAATGGTCTGCCATGTCTCTTTCAATCACTCCAGTCTGTAAATTTGTGAAATTATCGTGATGTATGAAGACGTGGTCGATGCAGGTTTTCTCTCTTCCCACTTCTCTTGTTGGTTTGTCAATCCCACACATAAATCCTGCGTCATACAACACATCCAGGTAACGTTCAGTCTTGTTGTCAGTAAGTATCAAGTTAGCATTAACATCTACCACTAGTACATTACGTCTTGTTATTAATCATGTCCCCATAGTAGTTGTTTATTGCTGTAGTAAAATTGTCAAGGTCACTATCGTGGATCCTGTACACTGTAAGTAGGTTGCATTGTTTGTTTAGAATAGTAAAGTCCAGACTCATGCCGTACACATCATCAAGCTCTACCTCTCTCACAGACACACTCACTCTCTCACTCACATACACCAATACGCCATCATTTTTGTTTTTCACTTTAGAACTTGAATAAACGTAATATCCCTCTAACTGAATCCCCAACCCTGTTCCGCCAAGCCATGTCTCCCCTAAAATTATAAAATCAAACTGTGTTTTAATTTGGTTTAAGTGTATTAATAGTGAATCAAAATGTTTATTGTAGCTTCTGCTATTAAGATAAAAAAACCTTAAAACTTTGTTCCTCTGAGGAAAACACCAGATCAATATTTTGAAATTTTTTCAACAGAACAACTTTTTTATACTTTTTATTTACTTTTCTATACTCTTCAACCTCAAGGTCAAAATTGTTCATTTATTAATAAAAATGATTAAGAAAAAAATGGGGGAAATTAAAAAAATGTTTCAATAAACAGAAATATAAAATAAAAGAATTCATTTTCAACCCACCCGCCCTGTTCTAGCTCTTATATTTATCTATGTACATGTTTTATTTTAAACTGAAATGTAAACTTAATTTTAATTTAAAATTCATTAAATGAAAAATTAACTTGTTTTCCTTCATTAAATTGTTAGACATATTGATAGGAGTTTTATTAAGAACAAACAAAGTAGGTATCCTATAAAAATAAAATGCAAAGAAATTTAAGTTGTGCATATAAGTTTATAGGGTATGTTAAATAGAGACGTTACAGTTAATAATCCAATTAAACATGAAATTAATAGTTACTGAATTGTTAAATGCTTGTAACTGAGTTAACCATATTATACACTAGGACTTACGAAATAATCAGATTGTGGGCCCTACATATTTTTTACTATAATAATTAATATAGGCAATAGTTTTCCCCGTTCAGTGATAATAAACATTATTTTATAAGTTATGACTTTGACTTTAGATAACTATTATACGGTTAAATAAAATAAGAAATACAGTAAACTTAAATAAAACAATGGGCAAGATTAAATACACAGTTCCTTTATTAGTATAATTTGTAAAAAGAATTATTTACAAAAGAAGAGAAAATAAAATTATTTCTTATTCTTAGTTATCAAATCATACTAAGAATGAAAAACATTAATTACTGTGCAAACAACTCCTATTACACTAATAATGATGAAAATAAAATAAGTGTAACCTTTTAAAACTAATTTGTATAAATCTTATAACTTTAGCTTAGTTTAACAAAACACCATTTTAGAGTAAATAAAACTGATGTACTAAAAATCCTATTTTAACTAGATATGTAAATTATTAGTAGCATCCTTATCCTTAAATACAGGTTTTGGTTCTTTTCAAATTTGGGATAACTGCTTACTTGAATTTTGTATGTATTCAACCAATAATATAATATATTTAGCTGACAGTATTTTTACCATTTTTAATAATAATTTTTTTAAAGTAAACATTTTTAGTAGATAACGTTCCAGCAATAGTAGACAAAACACGTTAACTAATGTTTAAAATTTATTTTTTAAATTTCCTCTTAGATTTGTTTTTCTGCCAGGAAAAATTATGGTTTTATTTAATAATTAAACTCTGAACCGTAACACTGGTTTTGCTGTGTATTTAAAATAGTTTGTTTTATATACATTAACATATATAAGTATAAAAAAACGATTTTTCAACCTTTAGTGACCCCGTTCGAAGGTTTCAAAAATAGTTACACATATATACTTATATTCGTTTTAAAGTTAGGTCCACGTTTGACCTTTAAAAATGTTGATATTGATTTCTATAATTGTTACTATTCAAATTTACTCCAGTAACTTTCTAAACATATCTTACTTTTTAAGTATATGGAGGTCCATATGGTGCCTTAAGGTGTCGTGTTCGAGCCATCATGCGCCGGTGCGGTGTCATCAGGTGCCGTGTTGTCGTCCTCAGATGCAGTTGTCCGTTGTACCGTAGCTACCATTTTGCACCCTCGCAGTCTTGCACTCTCACAGCTTACGAGTCTGCTATCTTGCGTACCAGAATCTTGCCGTCACTCACCCAGGCTTCTCCTCTCTGACCAGGGTCTTCGCGTGTCCTAGGAGTTTCCTGTTGTGTGCCGTGAGGTGTTCATTGACGTACACAGGGGCTTGCTTGAGTGTTTGGGGACAGTCCGTAGTCTCGATCTTCTTCCTCTTGGCTGCGGACAACCACTCGGCTCTGGTGTATCTTGACACAAACTGTATTACTATGCCTGGAGCCAAAACGTTCTTAATGGGTCTCGACAACCGGTGCGCTATAGAGATGTCCTCATTTGCATGATTCACTTCCAGGGCCTGCGCGACCATTCTCACTATATTGTAGATATCCTCATTACGAGAGTAAGGAATTCCTCTAACTTCTATGTTTCGGTTTCTCGAATACTGCTGAATTTCGTTAATTTCATTTTGCATGCTGCCAACCTTCTTGTCTAATAGGGCGTTTTTATTGTATAAATCTTTACACTTAACTTTCAGGTCTGCATTTTCTTTTTCAAGCGTAGTTAATTTTGTTTGTACTCCATCTAGCGCAGTGCTGATATTTTTAAGTGTAATTTCAAGTGCAACGAAACTCTCTTTAGTTTCTTTGCTGTTTTTTAACATTTCTTGTTGTATAGATTTGAGAATACTTTTTGCTGCTGTATCCTCCAGACCGGGGCGTGTCACCGCTGGCACCTCCGGCTTGCAGTCCTCGCACCTCCACTCCTCAATCTGCTTCTCTGTCATACCCTCCAACTTAGCCACCGTTCTAACACGACAACACGCCACATGAAACTCCTTTGCACATTTCTCGCACTTAATAACTTCTTTGCAATTTGATACTAACTGTTTACACTTACCACAAGCCATAGGTTAGTCTTTTCGACAATAATAAATGCGAAAAAATAAAATATGTCTGACACACCTCCACGCTAGTCAATAATACACTTATTACGGAAAAACCGGTAACTTTAAAAATTATTAAAATAAGTATCACTTTATATGCAGATGCATAAACATTAATCAGGAAAGAACGGGCAGGTAGGTCAAGCAAACCTTATCAAGCGGAGCGGGCTTATCATACGACCTCCCGACTCAGTGGCCTGATAAAGACTGATAGTGTAGGCACAGATACCTTATTATGTGTTTATTATGCAAAAAATTATTATGAAACAAAATCAATTTAAAACGCGTCTCAAACTCCTATTGGGTGTCCAAGGCTTTCTACTCTGTTGATGAATTCATGATAAAGCCGCTGGGATATTTTGAGAGTGCTGGATCTGAGGTCAGTGCGATTGTGTCTTGAATGATTGTATGAATTGTGAGTATGAGGTTGCGTGAATGTGTAGATAATATCGTGTAAATTGACAAAACTATTGACAATTGCGATACGATGTAAAAATTTTTAAAAGAATGCAATAAAGAGATTATTATTATTATTATTATTATGCATACATTCACAGCCTATTGTCCCATGGCACTTCCCTCTGGGACAATTATCAATGGAGCTCAGAGACTTTTTGTGTTGCAAAAAAAGGTCCATCAGATTAATATGTGGGGTATCAGCTAGAACACATTGTAAACCTCTCTTCATAAAATCAAGAATTCTTTCCCTGCCATCTATTTTATGTATTGTCTGTTTTTAATGTTACATATGAAACAATTTGTCTACTCTTGAGGATTACACCTCAGTACATGAACACAACACAAGATACAGGCAATCACATTTGGTGACAAAGAGATGTTATACTCTCACTCAAAATAGTTTTGGTCTACCAAGGGATTAAAATGTACAATTGTTTACCACAACATCTTAAGGTGCTGCCTGTAAATAAATTTAAAAATTGTATTAAGCTTATTTTATTGGATTAATGTCTGACAGTGTTCAAGAGTATTATGACATAAACTTTCTTAAATTATTGACTGTTATTAATTGTTGTTGTTGACACTAGTCCTGCTTTCTGTAATGTGAAATGACAAATAAAGGGAATTTGAATCAGAATTTGTGGCAAGCTTCCAACAATATTCCGAAATGTGCAAGCCCAGTGCCCTCCGGCCCCTTTCACTACACCTTCTGCATCTTATTTTTTTCCACAGGAACGTCATGTATTTTCAGTTAGTTCTTACGTATGTATTTTCGCTTTAAAAAGAGTTAACACTGTTTGATGCGGCAGCGGCGTGAACCAAAAACTCTTGTAGGATAGTTACTAGTTTAGTAGGTTGAGAGTAATTGATTAACTTTCTCTTGTTTAAGTTTCATTAAGAGGTTTCTGTAGAATTTTTATGACATATTTTAAAGCAACATAATGTGAAATTTCTTACTTTTTTCAATACGTAGAAAACATGGCAATAATAGGGTGGTGTATTGATTTTCGTCTAAGTTTATCGGGTCTCATCAGTGCCTCCTAAGCATTACTCACTTAATTACCTTAGAGAAGGTTGATATGATTGATATTGGTGTATAGTTGATTGGAATTGTTATGCAGCCACTTTTGAATTTAAATTAGTTAATTTAGGGCTGACAACAACAGTCCAATTTGTAAGGACGACTTAGTGAGACTGTTGAAGGAGCTGTAAGTGAATCACTGCAGTGCTTTAGAAGCTGAGCTGGCCTCAATTCCAGCAGATTTGGCCTTTAGATTTTTTATTATGTCTCCAATTTACTTTTAATTTTTATATTCAAAATTAAGAAGTGAAGGATTTTCTGTATGTTTTTGTGAAAGTTGCAGTTCTTTTAGGATGACTTATGTTTCAGAAGAGTTTTCTATCTGCAAGGACTGGTGGAGAATTGGTTTAGACGTTGGGAAATATCCAATGGGTTATCAGATTAGCGTTCTTTTATTTCAAGTCTTATTTGTGTTTTAAAGTTTGATGAATTTTTCTGCATTATGTATGTGTTTTATTGATAAATGGCGGTTCAGAGATTTTTTAATCTTTTATCATAGTTTTCTATTATTTTAGCCTTCATTTTATCTTGGGTATTTTGTAATGCCTGGTACTTATCTAACCTGCTTCTTCATCACATAAAGTTTTGTTTCTCTTTTTTCTTTCCTCTTCGAAGTTTCTTCTTCGGACAGGAGGTTTACAATTCTATTGTTAATGTATTAATAAACATATCGTATGCATCCTCAGTAGTTTGGATATTGAAAACTTCCTTGCAGTCGTATTGTTGTAGTTGTATAGTTGATTAAAGGTAGTTTTTAGTTAAATATCTGCATATAATATTAAGAATATCTGAATATTTATTTTTAATATGATTATGCTGAGTTGTGCAGTGTTAGCTGATATTCCTGCATGTATTACTGTTATACTTACTTTCCTTTTTTAAATTCGTTCATAGAATGTCTACGGAGGTAGAAGTAGTAGGTGCAATCCTAGTAGGGGGTAAGAGTCTGTCTTTCCATATTGTGTCTAGAAAGTGCTTCAGTGAGCTTCTGGTCTTCACGACTTGTAGTTAAGGTTGTTGATATCTATATTACTCGTTACTGGTTAAGATAAGTACATCCAGTGATCTTGGAACGAAATTCTTGGTGCATTACTAACCTAACTGGCACGCGTATTAATTTTTTTATCACTAGAACTTTGTAGCTGACCATCTTGCTGCCAAGCAACATCTCGCGCGCTATATCCGTAAGTAAATGTTATATTTTTCGTATTATAAAATTAGCCCTTTCATGAGAGACATCTAATTTTGAATGTAATATGAAGTGAAGTTGTAAATAGTAAAGTAGCTTAACTGGGTTTGATGTTTTATTTCGCAGATTAATATTGATAATAATGTGGTGATGTCCTGCTGACGAGACCTCATTGTCATGAGTCTTAAGTTGTTTCGATAAATTAAATAAAAATTTCAACTGAGTTTCCTGATTCTAACTACGAGTCTTTGATTACAATTTCGAGTGCTTTTATACTTCTAATCTACTAATCTTAACTTTTTTCCGACTAAAGCTGCAATGTCGAGCCAAGATGCTGACGCCCGCACTTGTGAGTCGACATCAACGTGAAGGGAAATCTATTTTAAAGTTTAACAATTTGCAAAATTCCCATACAACATTAAACCCATTAGGCTCACCACTATGAGTAATTTAGTTTCTTAATCACTCTAATGGGCAATACATTATTTTATTTTTAAAATCTAGAAGTGACGCTTTTGTGTTTATTTGCAACTCATAAAACATATATGTAAACTTTGCAAATATAGTATTCATTACTATAACGACTTCAGCGGTATCCATCCCCTGTGTTTCGTCTATTCGATACACATTTTAAATATTCAGAAATCATTGCTCGAGAAATTGCTAATGTATGATGTTTTACCCCTTTGTTAACGTTTACAACAATATCATGATCATTAACAATGCTAGTATTATGTATAGGTTATTATCTTTGTCTAATAATATGTAAATGTATACAATACTTAAGTTATTTTGGTATCATGATACCTATTATAATATCAATAGAAAAGCATTAAAATTACTTTTACTACAATAACGAACTAGAAATTCACCAGCTGTAAAGATGATTTTCCAAACATATCACAGATCCACAATTTAAATGGCATTTGCGAAGCTGACTCTATCATTGACAAACAAAATTGAATCTCGCACTGTAATGTTCAGATTCCATGTTAAAATTAAAAACCATCAACATTCAATGACCTAGAAACGTCTTTTGCACTAGTTGCTGACCTGGGAGTGCTCTGTTAGCTCAAAAAGCAAACTTAAAAAATATTTAAACGAAAATAAAAATGAAGAATTTACAACTAACTCAGCAACATAAAGGAACACTCAAGAAATTGGCAAAATAAAATATTGGAAAAATTTATATAAAATTGAAGCTGAGATTGAGTACTGACATTAAAACACTGGATATTAAAACTGAACTATATTTCTATACTATATTCCGCAAATTTAATAAAATTATTGAACAGGATACTTATTATTCATATTGATTCATTGGCCAATAATTTTAATATTCATTTCTCAAAATCTATAACATAGCCTCCAAGCCTAAAGAGTGAAAATTCCAAAAATATATTTAAAACTTCTTTAGAATGCGATCTCATTTACCCGGGCATATTATTCATTGAAACATACTTAATAATTTATAATAACTACTTACAATTGAATTTTTGGCTAGCTGTAGGGTATAGTGCAACCTTTCTTAATAAGTTATTAATTTAGATTTACATATTGAAAATTCATATGTTTACATTTATTGATGGCAAAGATTGCTAACCTTTATGAAGCTGTTATGGTTACAATATTAAAACAAGACTCAAGATTCAGAATTAAACATCAAGAGTCATCGAAACATCGCAAAATCTACAGTGAAGGAGTCATGTTTTGTCCGCACGTGTGGTATAGTTGAGATATTTGACGTGTGACTCGTTTAACACCCTGCGTACCACACAGGCGCGGCATCAAAACCATCTTTCAAAAGTAATTAATGGACACTACGTCAACAGGAAAAAAGCGTTTCCAGCATAATTTGTCGTGGAATAACTTTGTTATTGCATACTGTTATAACTCGATATAAAACGCGGTTAACCACCAGCCAAAACCGTTAAATTATTTGGTTTTTTTTATGATAATATATTAATTTAATTTACTAACAATAATCGTTTATGAGTAACAAGGGTTTTCTTTGTAATATAGTTTTTGAGAATCTATTGAGTTATTAGAAAAATAACTAGTTTTTATAACCTTTCACTATTGTCAGTTAGTTTACTGTTACATCCCTTAAAATTTATTGTAGTATGTGTTGTAGTATGTATTGTAGTATTACATAAACAAAGGGACTCCTGTATATGTAGTTTCGATTTGTGTACGAATATGTTATTTGGTTTAATCCTTACTTTAGTTTGGTTGAAAAATATTTAAGGGAAAAACATTTTCGAATTAGAGTGAAAAATGACAAGCAAATGAAGTTT
>NW_025780953.1:0-45353 GCF_021130785.1 Homalodisca vitripennis | reverse complement strand
TCGAACTTATAACTTGCACACATAATAATCGCCTGTTCTTGCTCAGCTAATTAATTTAAGTTTCTATACTTGTCAATTTTCAGAACAACTAAAGTCCAGTATAGTTGTGCCAATTGACAAGAAAACCCGTTTCTGTTATATTGGACAATCTCAGTCCAATTAGTTTAGTTTACTTTCGGGTTTTTCTAAAACTATTGAGAAATTAATGAAAATAAGAGATTACTTAATTATTTAAATAATACAACATTTTTTAGTAAAAACCAGTACGGTTTCATGAAGGAGAAGGTCTTACTGAAAGATGTCCTTGTTAGTTGTTTACTGACATGATTTATTCTGGTTTTTAAACGAAGGTACAACAATGTACTGGTCTTTTCGTTATTTTTAAGAAGGCATTTGATTTGGTAGACCATAGTATCATAATGGAGGCGGCTGCAGTGAGGGGCTTGGCCTTTAGATGGTTCCGCAGCTTCCTTACCGGGCGAGAGCAGACGAGTGCGTGTTGGTCAAACTGTTAGCGCACTACTGCCCGTCAGTCAACACAGGGGTGCCGCAAGGCTTTCTCTGCCACTTTATTCTTTATTTTTAATAACGATGTATTAGAGAGAAAGTTTTAATGCGAAGATCAGTGCATTCGCTGATGACATAGCTTTTTTTTACTGTCAAACAAATAGCAATACGGTACACACAATTGTTACGGAAACCAAATTAATGAAGATCTTTCAATTTTGAAAACATTGGTGTAAATTAAATAAAAATGTTTAGTAAACGTTGAAACAACAAAGTATGTAAAAACTCGATTTTAAAGATTTTAACTTTTATTCTGATTTCAAATTTTCATGAATTAAGTTATACGGATAAACATAGGAGACTTATGTAACTGTAAATATATTACAAAGGAAGACAATTTTAAATTTCTTGGAATAATTTTTGATTCAAAATTAACATGGGAAAATCATATAACAGTCTTGCAAAATAAACTTAAATCCACTATAAAGAATATTTTTATTTTTTGGCGGAAATTTCTGTGATGACTGATTGTTACGAGATTCTGTATTGTGCTCTGGTAGAGTCAAGCCTTCAATATGGAGTTGTTTGCTGGGGAGGGACGTATAAATATTTAATAGAGAGGTTAAGAGTCATACACAAATCATTTTATGAGAATAATTAACGCACAAAAAGAATACGAGAGACTCCTTTCCTATTCGCATTTAATTTAAAATTCTACCACTGCAACATTTGTTTATTTTTAAAACTCTTATGCTGTTTTACACTAGAAGTGGTAATTTAGGAACAACGGGCTTAAATTATCCATACCAGAAGCACAGACCGGCGAATGTTCAGAACGCCTAAAGTCAACAAGTCAATACTAAAGCATTCTTTTCTTAACAATGGCCCAAAATTTTTAATAAATTGCCTTATAACATTAAAAATGTGTGTGAATGTTAGATAATTTTGTAGTAAATTAAGAACGTTGTTGTTATTACAAGAAAACTGTGACTCATTTTACAAGAAATAATTTCCCCCCATAGTTTATAATTTGAGTTATTATATAAATCATGTGTACAAATAAATTAGTATTTAATTAACATAAAGAAATATGTAAATAGCAAAGAATCATGTATTTTACTTGTGTATTATTTAACATAATTTCTAGTTTCTAGTTGAGAAGTGAAGGGTTATTGAGATATAATTTTTTAGTTTGTAAGATAAAGATTGTAACAAGGAAAGTTTTTTTTAGTTCGGTTGGTGATTCATGCAGTCCATCATTAATCTTGTAGTGCAGGCGCCACGGGGAGCAGCCCGGCTAATATCTTAAAGAATCTATATACTGGACTCTAATAAAAAAAACCTGTTTTATTTGGTTATCCACTGACCCACACTACTTGCAAAAGTGGTCAGTTCAATTCCCGAGTTATTATAATTATGTATTGATGTACATTTTATGTCGGAATAAATTCATTATTCGTTATTAATATATTCATATACTACTTTAAATTTATCTATAAATAACTGTGCTAATAAAAACATATTAAAAGTTCTATACAATTTACCGTAATACTTAGATTATGTGGGAGGTTATGCGAGAACAAATACTTTTTTCGTATAAATAAAAAAATCTATTAGTAGGCTACTTCAAAAGAAAATAAGTATAATAAAATAACAACTTGTTAAATGTAGCCTAAATTGAATTTATTATAAGTGAGTGATTGTAAATTTCTGTATCAGACAAAAATTGCTGAATTGGTAAACACAATTTGTATTAATTTGAAAACAAAATGACTTAAGGACTAACATATCTTGTAAAGAAGTATATGAGAGAAAATCATATGAGTTCCCTAGCTGCTGATATTGTTTAATCATAAACATTACTACAGATATTTGAAATTGTGGAAAGCTGCCACGGGTGCGATCTATTGCGTGCAATCATTACTTTGATAATTTAATTTAGAGAACAGTACACGGGTATCGGTAAGAATATTTTGGTTGAAATGTATATATAAATTCTTCGCCCATGATCTTGTTGTGAATTCAACGTTTAACTGTATAATATACCTGAAAATGGCCAAAAAGATAACTGTAAATACGAATAATTTCACATAATTTACTTTAGCCTAAACAATTAAGATAATTAATTAATATGGTTAAATGTTTCAAAATTTGGTGCGAACTCGATATTTTACTTGTATACACTACCTGAAAATAGCCATTCACAAAAAAATGGATTGCTGAAGTGAGCAGTGTAAAGAATCCTAGTAGCGTGCTTTTCAGCAAAATTATAGTGTGTATAATTGTATACTCTATGTATTGTATAATTGTATATTAATTGCATATTGTATTTGTACCTGAAAATCGTCATAGAAATGGACGGAGCTGTAAGTATGAACAATATCAATGTGAATAAATACTTTTTTATCTGGCAAATTAAGACAATTGGATCGTTCCTTTTACTTTACCTGAGTGGTATATGGACATTCAGGTATGTAATCCCCAGCAATGTCTAGTTCAAAGGGAAAGAATAAAAAACTTTCCAGGAAATGAACCAAATAATGGTAATGCTGACCACACTACTTATCAGAATGAAAGACATCCCTTTGAGGTCTAGTTTTATATGCTTAGCAATATTAAGTATAATCATCATTACATATTATATTGTAAAGTAACTTTTTGTGTGTTTGTCTGTTTGTGCATCTGTATTTTCTAAAATTACTCAAGGGATTTGATACGATTTTCACTGTCGGCTTCTTTACAAAATAGGGGGGATTTTAGGTATGATACATCAATTATTGAAAGTTGAAAAAAAGTTTGTATGGTGCGAAAAATTGATTATTTTTGAGCTCTTTAATTGTTATTACTGACTAAAACCTTACGACTTTGTAACAAAATAATGTACTAAGAA
The DNA here is from genome assembly GCF_021130785.1 of Homalodisca vitripennis. Taxonomy (NCBI): domain Eukaryota; kingdom Metazoa; phylum Arthropoda; class Insecta; order Hemiptera; family Cicadellidae; genus Homalodisca; species Homalodisca vitripennis. Next base: position 41,956 of record NW_025780953.1, on the reverse strand, counting down.
ACTGTACCTTTCAAAAAAAGCCTACAAAAAATTCTGCGGTAGCATATATCTATATCCAACAATGCCAATGTGCCATTTCACGCTCTATCTCTCTCGCTCAGAGCGCGGGAACTGTTGCGACAGAGGACTGGTTGTTAATGTATCCATCATCACTTTGAACGGCTAATTGTAATAGTTTGTAATGTAATGTAATAGTTTTAACACGTTCATGTCTCTCTATTTTTGTTGACGGTAGTTGTATGTTAGTGATTTTGTTGATAATATACAACAGTGTTATTATTTTTTTTTTTAGAGAAGTACAACACGTTTAGTTTGCCGATTTCACTATTTTAAAAACCTTTTATTTCATTCGATGTTATTGTTTACACTTTTCAGTAAGTTTCTACCAATATTTTAAAAACTGAGGTTTTTATGATGTGTATTGTAAATTTTTTCAGGAAACAGAGATAATTTATTATTTATGATAAAAGTTATTATTTTAATTTTTATAAATGTTAGGATTTTTAATTGATATTGTTTCACTGTCACCTGGACTTTTAAGCAATTTCCGTTATTTAAAAAAAGAAATACAATGTGAAAAGTAATAAAGAGAGGAGTGTTAAGACACTATGTCTAAAGACTAAAACTATTATATACAATTCTCTCACGGTCCGATTACCTCAGACTATCCGGAAGACCACGCGGAAGAAAAAACTGTTTTGAAATTCAGAAGAAAAATAACTGTATAATATCTCAGTCTAGATTCCATCCGAATATACCAACTTAAAAAACCCTGTCGGTGGTGAACAACGTGGAAAGCCTTAATTGCCTAAAAAAGGGAATTAAATTGTGCTCATTTTGACTTAATGGAAGCCATTTTCGAAGACACAGCGGAGATTGTGGAGATTGATGAAAACCCAAATTTATATGCAAATATTAGCCTACGTTATTGGTTTTCAAGAAAGAGGGACAGTACAGTAATTAACTAAGTTAGTGTGGTGTAATAGAACAATGCAGATTAGATTGTACGTTATGGAGAAATATAAAATTTTATCAAATATTTTTGAAGAATTTTGAGTTATAGATATTAGTTTGAAGCTTTCAAGATTAAACTATAATTTTTTTTGTATGAATAGGGTTAATAATCTTCACATCTGTTGTGAGGATACCCTAATGAGTTGAACAAGAAAGTAAAGATAGGAGATAGCTCAAAATACATCTTTTTGATAAATAAAGAAGAGAATTAAAAAAGTTCAGTTGTGGTGCTTCAAACGCTCGTTTCTTGGTATATTGGACGAAAGTTTAGCCTGATCAACTTAACAAAGTTATATTTGCTTAGTGGCGCGCCAACACAAAATTCGTCAATTACCAAGGTAACGGAGTGTGTCCGTCCCGACCTTGAACAGATAGATAATGTGGTAGTTGTTATATGTTGCAATAAAGTAGGCGACTGTATAACGACAGCTGAAGTTCAAAGTCCGTCCACCTAGCGCTGGGAGTGATGAGTCACGAATTAATAGTTGAGATTAGGACATCATGGACTGTTTAGCGGAGTGCAGAGTTCAAGACAGATAACCGAGTTCAGCTCTGTGGGAGGATTTCTGTGATTTTTCTATATTTTTGAAGAGGGTTCTGGTTTTCGTTCCGGATTGTACGTCAGGCAGACTGCACGTTAGATGTGATCTAAGATGGGTTTTATATTGACCTTTAAATTTATAGTAAAATTTAAATTGTAACATTTTGTTTTTATATCTAATACTTAATATTTGACACGAATATACAGTTAATAGTTCATTAACAATGACGCTATGCGTTTTTTTTTCTTTATAAACAGAAAAATATTGTTAAAATTTTAGAACATTTTGAGCTAGTTGGAATTGGTACATTAATTCAGAAGCACAGTCCAGCGAAATTTCATTTGCATAGTTCTTGCCGACTGGCCGACTGTTTCAAAGGGGGTTTTGTTCAGTGTCAAATTCTGGCCATCTTATGTTTCAGGGCATTTGTAAGGTAGATGAATACTTACGTAATAGCTGAAATCTAAAACGGCGTAAAAATATCTGTTTTTCCTTAGAGAATGTACTTACTATATAGTGTTAAAAAATTGAACATAATAAACAATGTTTACACAGAAACAGTTAATTACAATTACATACTCCTTTAACTATTTCACAATTTTACTGAACAAGATAGGATTTTTCGCTATTTTAAATACCAGTGAGGAGTAGCTCGGATGGATTTCGAAATAAAGGCCTATATTCATCCCAGGGACCGTAAAAAATGTCCATGTAAATTTCAGTACATTTCGCTGAATAGTTTACGCGTGAAACCTAAACAAACAAACAATAGCACTTTCGCATTTATAATATTAATTAGGATGTACTAAAGTTGTTTTCGATAACGAAATTCTGCAAAAAATTCTTGAAGATCGTGCATGATATCCCGTTGAGTTTCAATTCGCCCATCTGATGATGACGAAGAATATCGTTTTAAAAATAGATGATACTTTTCTAGGTTGCCTTCAAAGGGTTGCGACTGATAACCATATCATTTATGGAAACGGTCGGATTTTATACTCTGGAAATGCGGTTTTATGTTCAAACTTTTATAAATTATAATTATTCTTCAATTCAGTTGCGCTCATGTCTGCAAAACATAATCAAATTGAATTCATTGTTTGTGTTTTATAATTTTATGATGTAACAATTTTTGGCTTTTATAAACTGATATTTTTGTGGATTAACGGGAACGCTCTGTTAAAATGTTTCTCAACATCAGTTTTATTGAAAACACTGTTCCAATATTTGGATGCAATATTTTTCTTAAGTTTTATTTGGTTGTCTCTAGAAAAACTTTTACTTTTTTTTGTTAACCATATTTTCTACTAAGAAAACTGGTAAATAAAAGCATTCACCGTGATCAGGCAAACTAAATTGGACAGTTTTGTAAATTTGTTACGTAAAAGACATTATGAAAAATGTTATAAAATACGGTGCCTCCTCTTTTAAATCTCAGGTTGATACCTGTAATAGTTTGTCGACTGTAACAAAAAAAGATATCGAATTAGAGTATTTGCTTGACGAGTAACAACATTAAAATCTCCAAATATAATAGATAGATTTTTGTTGGTTTATATTTGTGAAACAATAATTATTTAATTATTATGAAAGTTATTTGCCGATCGTTAACATGTGTTTTGTGCCGCACTTTGTGTATGAAAACCTGTAATTATATAACTAAAATAACAATATTTCGTGCTTTGTAAATATTGAAGTAAATTAAATTTAATATTTTCTGCCTATGTTTGTTCATACCGGGCCCGCGCTCCGTGTGTATAACACGTCTGTGAGTGGATGTCAATCGCTTGACTGTTAACAAAACACGATTGCTTATTTCATGTGTAATGATTAAATGTGTAGTTGTATATGCAGTTTGAGATTTAAAAATTAGTATTTTATTGTTGGTGTTTTTAATTTTAATGAATAACCAATAGTCCCCACTGTACTTAAGAAGAATATCACACCGTGCAGCAATATACGAGTTGTTCTGAAAGACAATGTAATTTTAAAGTTGTGTTCCCTGCCCTCTCAGATAGTCTCATTTATCACTTCACGTGATGGAGTACAGGATTGATTATTTACTAAATTAATTACTGGAACTTTATATAGTACCGTATAAAAAAAGCCTTCGTGTCTGGATAATGCCTACATTAATATTCAAGCCTTTGAGACAGTACCATGTGCGTAGCTTATTACATTACAAGATGTAGCCTGTGCATTAAATTTTGTGTGTATTAAACTCGTACAATAATCGTTTCTGAAAATGGTCAGTGACATGAATATTGTCATATAAATAAATAGTGTCATTTGCATTTCGAATTTAACAAGCAGCAAGTAAGACCACTTACATTGTTTGATTAACCGTAAATAAATACCGTTTAAGTATATGCCTACAACTAAATACTATTTTAAAACTTATTTTAAGTTATTATGATTTAACAGCAGTCAGTAAGTGTTTTAAAAAATCATCAACGCTATTCTTTTACTCTATTAAAATATGAGTACATCAGAAAATAGTGTAGTTATTTAATGGAGTTTAAACGATACGTGGATATTTATAAATTTATAACTAATAAGTGACAATATAGTAGTAGTGTGAATTGGATACTGGGGAAACTAATGCCCATTCTGTTCCAGAAGTGATAAATATCACATGTTAGGAATTGTATTGCTAATTCCAGAGCTACAGGTTTCATATAAAGCTAGATTAGCCTGAGAAGCGTACATACAAAAGATCCCAAAAGATCGTCATACAATAGAGTTTCGTAACTAACAAATTTGGCTGCAAATATTCACATGTTTGATAAGACTCAATGATTAATGTTTTTTTTACAACATTTTTCAAATTTATAAAATAAGTATTTTTTTACAAAACAAATTATCTAGGTGTTTCATTTTGATAGTACAAACAGTTCGCAAATTGCTATGTACATTGTTTTAGTATACGACAAAAATGTGTCCCGAAATATCATGTTCACTGAAGCAAGTTATACGAGCTCTCGTTTAGCATCCTTTTGTATAAGTATATTGCCTCCTACCAATTTCATAGTAAATAACAATAATGTGAACACAAATTATTAATAACAGTATAAACAACTTAATATCAAGTAAAAGGATATTGTAATAAATGGCTACAGGTAATGTTTTAATGTGATTCAGGTACATGTTTAATGTTAATGATAGTTAGGTACATTTATTATCATACCAATGTAAGATACTTCGCGGCACGGTGCGGGCCGGGTTCAACATGTATAAAATGTACTTCGCTTTATCTGCACCTTGATTTGTTTTTGAGAAAAGCATTGTAGTATACATATAAATATATCTCTAGCATTGCTTAATTGATGGAGACAATTTGAAAAAGAAAAACGTTTTTTTGACTATATTAAATATACTTTACATGCATATTGTTTTACACAAACACATCTACATTAATGTTAATTACATGACTTCAGTAATAAATCATTCTTATAATAGTGAAGAAGTTAAAATAATTTATAGATATCAAACATATTCCTTCTTACAATAAAAGATACATAAGTTCTTTTTATTTGGAGATGACAAAAAATATCTGGCCTCATAGATTGATACGCACAAGGAAAGCCAGTCAGTAATATATATTGCCTATCTAATTAGTATATTTAGTCCCCGGTGTGTAGAGTATTATTATACAGTTCATAAAAATTGGTGCTAATAATCGGTTTTGTAAGGGTTAAGGAAAATTAATTAATTTTTTAGTACACCTTTCTTCAAGACAAATACAACAAATACTGTGCGACAAGTACTGTTTTTTTACTGTTATTACTTTTTTTATTAATGATGTGTTAAAATGGAAAAAACTTAAATTTTTAACACAAAGCTGTGTTTTCTCCATAACTTTGATTGTCACAATCCATAAAATAAAATATATTTGTCTTTCACTCTAATACATCATGAATGAATATTGCCCAAGTAGTAAAGATTGTTTCAGAGATAATATTGGAGTATGTTTTAATGTGGTAGACGTTTGAAGTGACATTTTTTAGCGTGTGAGAGAGATCGCCGGGACCTGGCTCCGTCTTTAGAAGACCAAACTATAACCTAGTCACAAGAGTATATTTAGTGGTACATAAATAAACTTCAGAATTTTATGAAGACAGACAGCAGTACCGATTACTTGATGAATTGAGTATAAAAAATATTTTTAACGAATTTCTAAGAGAACAAATACAATTAAATCAAATAGTACACTGCTACTTTAGAATCTGCCAGATGTAGTGTTCAGGAAGGTCGAAGGAGAGAGAGAGAGATAAACAGATGGGACAGATAACTTCCGGGAACTTGGAGTGGAGGTGGAATGGGCCAGCGGGCTGCTTATCGCAGAAAACAGGAAACGATGATGCTCATGCGATCTCGCGGTCAGAGTCTGCTATACTATTGCAAGTTCAATTTTAAAGATGCGTTAAGAATTGCGGCCGCATTCTTAATGATAAATATCTATCTACGTAGTAAGAGAATGTTTACAATATAAACACTACAATAGGTAGGTTAAAAATCTAGAATACCTAACATTCCTGTCGTATGACATTATTTATTTATTGGCGTATGTATACTACACGCTCTGTGAATGACGCAACAGGCTAAATCAATGTCTACGTGATGTTTGGTGACGGATCACTTTTGTTTAACATCAAATCTCACTATTAGGTGTTATGTACACAAACCGATTCGTACACAAACCAAGTATTCAGTGGGATCAACAGAATGCTCACGTACACTGCTTTATAAAATTCAAAAGAAATAACCGTATTTAACGAAGCTCCCTGAGGTGTGGCGTTAAAATAGTTTTCACCCTGCAGTTCTGCATCCTACGGCCTCAAACACATTCAGTATGAATTATAACTACGTTAAGGCGTTCATTGTCAAATAAACCATATCATATATAAGGCATGTCCAATATTAAAATCTGTGAATTTGCTTGGCCTTCTGCATTTATGTTACAGATTTGACTTCTTCGTAGTATACGAGTTTTATTAAAAGTGCTGATGACTAGTTTCAATCATATATATTTGAGTTCATATCAAATGTAATATAATCATATATAACATTGAGTTTAATCCAAAAAAAAACTATTATATCAAGATTTGTAAAAAAGACTTTCATAACAAATAACAGTCCAATTCAGATAGGTGTCAACCTCTCAAAACATGTTTAATATTAAGATATTAAGACATCGTTGTTAAGACATTAGTCATAGAGTATCTATAACATGGTTTTTGTATAATCCATATTAACACTCTTGTCAGCTAAAGCAACTAGGTGACAGGTTTTTGTTTCTACCCAATTCGAGTTCTTGGGCAATTTATTTCATCCTAAAAGCTTTGGCCTTCTCTATTTAATTAAAATTGTACCTTTATCTTAGAATAAACCATAAAAACACAATGCGAAATTTCGTTAAATTCACGAGTGTATACTGTATATAATTTCCCGTAATAGTGTTCTGAAAATTGCTTTCGTGGGTTTCACCTCAAGATAGTCTGGGCTCAATAACTAGACATTTTAGCAATTATTAAAAAAGTTAGACAACTCAGTATCCACTTGGTTTTACAGCTTTAAAACCAGACACACATGTATTTAAAGCTCTTGCTACAGTAAAGTGTTTAGCGAGTCGTTTTTGGTATTTATAGTTTAAAGTTTAAATAACAGTATTAATTTAGGTGAGAAATAATTTTGTACATACTTGATCCCTTTCTGACGACTCAGAACAAATTATACATTCACGCTACCATTCTGAGGAGCCACTCATCAGAAAAGGACAATCCTCAGAATTGGGTCGTTTGCGTATCTATATATATATATATATATATATATATATATATATATATATATAGTTTGGATCAATAATTCATAGTTAATTTAGTATATTTTAGACGTTTAGAGTCGCTGTCAATATTCCCAGTTACAGGATAAGATATAATAATCAGTATTTCTGCTAGGAAATATTTTGAGAACGAATTCAGCTGTAGACTTGAAATCATACATTTATACTTATTTTTGATGTAGTCGAGATTAGATTCGATGATGCCTCTCTCTCCACGGGATGTAGGTCATACAGGTATAGCCAGGACACCGGGAGGATTCGCCTATAGCCCTCAAACAGAGATTACCTCACACTCAAACAGTGGGATGGTAGCTGCTGAGGCTGCTGAAGGACATACTTTAGTATTTTTGATAAAATATAAATCAAGTCAGTGTTTTGGAAATCTTAATTAATCATCCTATCAGAACTCAAAATTTAGGAAAGCCTGTGACGTGGCCTGGAGTTATTCTACCTTTTATATGGAAATATATAAGAGTATGGAATAAATCGAAGGGCAAATTACGTATTATTTTAACAACATTACAAAATTATGTAATACATATGTTACATAATTATTAGTTTTGTTATAATGTATTGTGTGTACTATAGAGAACAAAATTGCAAGTGAAAATTTCAATTACTGTAATATCCCGGTTATGTTTCGTTGTATCCAAAATCCGGATTCACAAGAAGGCCTTTATCAACAAAAAGGGAAAGTTATATTTCTTCCTACATAAAATTATAATTTATTGTTTGCCCTACAAGGATACTTGAGTTAAAATAAGTTTATTTAAAGAGTTGTATCGGAATAAGAAGAGGAAAACGGCATTGCAGATTGCAGTTCAGATAATCAGAGAATTAAAACTTTTTATTAAATCTTGGGTCCTTTTATCAGTTAGTAGATCTAAGAGTCAGAATAAATAAATTCGTTGGATTGAAAGACGCGAGTTACTGACGTGTGGGAGGTTTGGCAATGCTGGAATGAGATAACGCAGCCAGGTTGGGTAAGTTCAATATCAGACACCATTATATACTCAAATTTAGTACTCTCAATTCAAATATAAAATGTGTATCAGCAATAATTAAACCTATCTGTAATTGAACACTATATACATTTTTTAACGTTATTAAACGTAAGCTTATACGTACACACACCACATCTACATGTATTATATTCAAAGAACAATATTTATTTTAAGACTGTACCTGACTAAACGGCAGGGCCACGTAATTTCAGGGCTCCAATTCAAAGAAGAGCGAAATTCTAAATTTAATATTTCGTCCGAATGAACTTGAAGCAATTCAAATCAGGAATCCGTTGCAGGGAATATTTGGAATGTATTAATATTTTAAAGATGTATTTAGACTGTAAAGGTGTATTTATTGTCTTATCTCTAATTAGAGATGGAATAATCAATTGTGGAATATTCTCGATTATTTCCAAAGTTGTTATTATTACTAGTAGCTTTAATACATAAATAAGTATTTATGTTTTTAAATTTGAATATAAATTTCAATAAAAATCAGGATGCGTGCTTATAAAATGTAAATTGACTCTAGGCATCTAAACTAAGAATTTCAATCTCTAACAATGGCCTTTGCTGTCACTTGAGGCAAAGTAACAACAGCTATAAAGAAAATGTGGAGTCAAAGAGAATCTAATACAAGGCGTGTGGAGAGGTATTAACTAGGAATAGTCAAAATAAATCGATAGTGATGAGCAAATCCATGTCTCGTCAGTAGTCGAAGCTCTGTCACAAAAAAATGATGACTGATCATCTTTCTCAAATCCTGCTTCAGCGCCTTTGGCAAGTACGCACAATCGTCTTGTGCTAGCGATCTTTAGTCAACTGCTGTGATAAAACTTCACAGTTCTGTTGTTTGCTAAACTTTAGAAAAAAGCCTCAGCTTTCCGTTTCCTCACTAACATTATGAAATTCTTAATAATATTGTTTATAAATAGTCATTATTTCTTTAATCACTATGTTGTTAAGGCTGTACATGGAACTAGATACGATATTAAGTTTACTAGCTCAAACATGTACCCGACAACTCAGCATTGTATATGAGCTATTGTTAATTTTTTTTAATCACTACATATAATTATTGATAATTTGTATATTACAAGGGTGGAGCTTTGATTGAAGCATTTTATCTTAATATTGTGTACGTTCCTCTTGGAACGTACTTGAATCGTAGTTATTTTAACATAAAACATTTTAGAAATGATACTTACACTCTGGAAAGAGGGGTAAATGATCACTTAAGTTAAATCATACTGCAGGAGAAAAGATAAACGTAAAGAGAAAGGGGGAAGAGGCTGTTAAATATGGTAGATAGCCTAAGAAATGTAATAGAAATAATAGTTTGTTATAACAGTTATGTAGAAGTTTAAATTAATTATAACCTCTGTCATCAATATTTGGGGGTTATAATATAATAACCATCATTGAATTGTTAAGTCAGTAAAAATAAGCAGGACTTTTTCACAGTTTTTTCTCAGGAGATCCTTTTTTTTAGAGTATTTAAGAGATAGTCACCGAATTATTTTCTAATTTTCTAATTCATTTTAGATTTAAATTTAAAATAAAGATTTAAGGAATATTTATTCGGAGAGTAAAACATATGTTTACCAGTGTACTAATTTGAGTTTTCTGCAATATAATATAATATATATTATCAGCTATTTTAGCTCAATGGGGAGGAATCCTCAATTCAAAGTCCTTAGCTTTAATTAACCTAATTTTAATGCGATAAATGGTGTGATTTTAAGTAATTATAGAACGAAAGCAACCCTATTATTTACACTTACATTAGTTACATAAAATTTGAACTTGATCTTTTAATGATTTAATAAATAATCCTTCATCAATGCGTAGTGCACTTAGTTGTGTGGCTAATGAAACAATGCAGATACCTCCTCACCCAGCTTACACGCTACTACAAGTACCTACATTGAAAAATTTGTTTCTATACAAACATTAACAATGAAATTCATTGAACAATCTACGCCACAAAATTTTTCTTTGTATTTAATTATATGAAGTAATTTCTTGCGATAGTTGATCAAATGTAGTAAAAAAAAACAGTTTTTAGAATTTTAGAATTATTTTTTTTATTTGAAACGTCCAAAATTATTTTGAAGAGGCTTCTAATACAACACCATTTTGACTAATCCTAGACCTGGTAAAATACTCTTCACTTGTTTTTTATAAAGTTTGCAATGTCGGATAAATACTCTGACAAATACTATGTTAGATCACTATACGCACCCTGAAGTAAGAGACGCTACGTGGAAAGCACTGGTTCCAATGAAACCAAAGTTATTTTTAAAAAGGTTTTTATTGAATATATATATATTCAAAGAATATATTTACATTAAATTGTATAAATGGCAATTGCCTTATTTAATTTCAATAAACATTGAATCGCAAAAAGTACTTGCTCCGCCGGGAGTCGAACCCGGATCTATCACTTGCCGGGTGAATGTGCTACCATTACACCACAGAGCGCTCACTTTTTCCGATTCAATTATTTTGTATTTGGCCGTATCTGTCACATATGCGTTTAAATAAGCAAACTAACATATGATCGGAAGACCAAATACCTGTCAAACGACTTTTATTTACATTAAATTGTATAAATGGCAATTGCCTTATTTAATTTCAATAAACATTGAATCGCAAAAAGTACTTGCTCAAGTATATATTTACAAAGAATATATTTATCATGTACATTATTTATCCTTGATAATATATTTTATACTGGAATAATATAGTTATATAATTAAAATTTTCAAATGCTATGTATTACTAATCCTAAACTTAATGTGATTCAAATCTGTTTTTATCAAAATTTAAATAAGTCTGTGATTGTATTATTACGCGTAATAGAATCTATTACAATTTAATTCCAGCACAGTGAAAAAAAAGACTTTAATATATTGAAAATATTACAGTAATAATATTAGCAGTATTTCTAATCTGTTTAATAAAGTTTATTTTAAGTTAACTAATATTGTAAAATTAACTGTCAATTATAATAAAATCTAGTAGTTATTTAGTAGATATCCTGAGATTTATTCCTTTTTCAAGGTAGGCTTACCTAGTAGCTCTATTGAGGAGGCTTTCTCACCTCAATTCCGGCCTAAAGGTACCTTTTTAAATAGGTTCTTTACCAGAAAGAAAAATGTAAACTCTAAGGACAAAAGCAAGATAACAAACAAGTAATTTCCAAGTTAATAAGTGTGAAACACAATAGAACTCTCAAGATTATGTCCTGGAACGTTAAAGGGATGACTAATAAAAGTGACTTTATTAATTGTGTAGCTGAGAAGAATAACTGTGACATCCTGTGTCTTTCAGAACATTGGTGTACAAGTGTAGAAATGGCTAATGTTTGTTTACATAGAAACTGTAGAACTTAGCTTTGAGCTTTCGGCTATTCTCCTGCCCAGCCTGTGTCACTATATCGCTCCCCGTCAGGTAATATCACTGCTTTTTTTGAGAAATTGCATGAGTTTTTGGCAAATGTGCATGGTGTGCCATATGACATTATTTTGACAGGAGACTTCAATATAAACATAGTTGAAACTGGGCCTGCTGTCTCAGACATGTGAAACATAACAAGAAGTTGTTGTTCACAAGTGTGTTGGTCAGGTTACAAGACCCAACCCTCAAAATTATAATGTAGGTAGTTGTATCGATAACATCTTTACTTCTCTACACCCGGATAGGTGGACTGTGACGATTGCCCATTTGGGTGTGTCTGATCACAATGCTATAATTTTAAGAATTGAGTCAAGACTAAATTATATGGGTCCAGGTTCCCTAATTAGGCCTATGACACCAATGGGTTCAGAACTATTTATACACAATCTAAAGGCCATAAACTGGATTAATGTAGGCCTATATGATAACAACTTATATGTAAATAGTAAGTTTAACCTCTTTCTTGATTTGTTCCTTTAGGCAATAAACTCTGCAATGCCACTTAAAACTATTGCAAATAAGCCTATAAGTCTAATAATTGTAATAAGTGGTATAATAATAATTTAATGAAAATGAAAAAAAAAAACTAGATAACTTATATTATGTAATGTTAAATACTGCATCTGAGTGTGTAAAATCTATGTATCTAAATGCAAAAAAGAATACAGGTCTGAGTTACATAAAGATAAGTTAAAATATAACAATAATTTTATTGAAAGCTCTAAAAATAAAACAAAAGCTGCAGGGAGTATTGTTAAGCAATCGAGAAGTAGTACACCCCTACCAGTACACAACCGCCTGACAGCTGAGGGTTTTAACTCTTATTTTACCAACTCAACTGAGGAAATTAGTAAGAACATCCCTTCCAGCCTAAGTAACCATAAGGACTACCTTAAAAATCATCAAAATGTCTCAGCCAAAACATTTTCTTTAAAAGAGTTTAAAGTTGAGGAGGTTTACTCTGTTATTATCAAGTTAAATAATAGCTCTAGACTTGATATTTATGATATTAACGCAGCTATGTTAAAGTTATCTTCTCCTTACACTTGTGAAGCTCTGACATTCATCTTTAGTGAATCAATAAAATGTGGAATATTTCCGGATAAGCTTAAGCTTAGCAAGGTGACACCTGTTCACATAAAAGCTGATAAGACAAAATATTCAAGCTACCGCCCAATTTCTATTTTGCCTACATTGTCGAAGGCCCTGGAACGTCTTGTGCATAATCAAGTTGTTAACTTTCTTGAAACCAATAGGTTGCTTTCACCTAACCAATATGGTTTTAGGCCTAACCTTAGTACCATTAAAGCTTTCCTAGATGTCTGACCTCCTTGAAGGACTTGAAAATGAGAATAGTGTTTTATTTAGGTCTTTTGATATGCCTAAGGCCTTTGACACTGTGGATCATAGCATGTTAGTGGATAAGTTGCCTTTTAATAATTTTCACGATACAGCTGTAGAATGTTTTAATTCTTATTTAATCAATAGGGAACAATGTGTATCTGTTAATGGTGCCCTCTCTATAAGTAAATCTGTTAAGTTTGGTGTGCACCAGGGATCCATCCAGGGACCTACTTTGTTCATTTTATGTATTAATGACTTGCCAGTAAACTTAAATGATTTATATTCTAAATGTTTTTTTTTATTTGCCGACGATCTTGGTCTTTGCATCCAAGAGGAGAACTTAGCTTTAACTAAGACCTCAATTGTAAATAAGTCATTTCTAATTGATGACTGGTGTAATTTAAATAAGCTCAAACTTATCTCTAATAAAACTCAAGACCTAACTATTGATGTTAGCCATTTTCATGTAACACCTTAAAGTTTTTAGGCATTATTGTACAAATTAATCTTAAATGGCAGTACCACATAGACAAAATTGCTTCTAGTATGGCTAAAGGCTTGTTTCTGTTCAGATCCCTTAGTGGTAATGTCAGCCGTAATGTCCTTCTTTTAATATATCATGCTAATATACAGAGTCACATAGCCTATGGTGCAGTTCTCTGGCAAACTGTGGTTATGCTAAGACAATTTTATTTTTATTATGGAAAAGAAGGCAGTTAGAATTATCTTTGGTGTCCCCAGCAAAGCTCATTGTAAAAGTCTTTTCATTCATCTGGGAGTTCTTACGTTACCTTCTTTGTACATATATCAAGATTTGTCTTTCATTAAGGACATTGTACCTAGTTTAAGTGTAAATAGTGATGTTCAAAGCCATTTCGCCAGGCATAATAGAGACTTAACTTTAACACGATGTAAATATTTCCTAACTAAGTCAGCCTTTGTACAGTAAGGAATAAATTTTTATAATGCTCTACCGTTAACTAAGAGGGAGGAGCCACTAAAAAACTTTAAGGAAAGACTCAAGGACATGCTTATAAGAAAATGTTTATATGATGTTGATAAGTTTTTTAATATTTTGACCTAGTCTTAGCTTAGACATAGTCATACATATGTGATAATGATGTATTGTTGACGTTGCTATGTATCCCTATGTCTTGGCAATAAAGTTTCTTGATTCCTTAGATTTTGGGAGTGTGAAAACGCGTTAAAACATACGACAACCAGTTTTTCCAACGTAATTCAGTGCAAGTTTTTTAAATATCACAACAAATTTAAAATCAACAAACCCTAACTTATTCGTTGACAAAAAAAGACTAATAAAACTATAAAAAGTGAAAACGCAATGATGTAGGATCCATAAGCAGTAAAGACTTAACATTGTCAATAAATCAATAACTATAAATAACCACTTTTATATGGGCCACATCCGGTATTCAATCATTACATTAAAATTAATCTAGAGTCTAACTTGTTCGAGGAATATTTGAGCTATTGTTGAACAAGCAGCTTGACTGTAGTAAAATGTGCGAGTACTGTTGTTTGTGGATGATATGTGTTAAATAATATGTTAAATTATATGTCAATAAATTGTTTAAAATACAACATTCCAATGCCTATGATAAAAAAGATCATTGGCTATTTATGTTAAGTTTTTATATAAGTATTTAGTTTAGGATATAAGTTACACAAGTAATTACCCATTTCAGGCCACTTCCATCTAAGTGTCTTCAAAGACTCCATCAAATTTTACGAGGAAAGTCCAGTGGTCAGCAGTATAGAGCTTCAAGGGGCAAATGAAAACAAAATTTGACCTCATTGTAGGCCTTTTTATCGCCATTGTGTTTCAGAAACTGTTTTTGTATTAATAACTTTACAAATAGTATTTCTCTTTCGTGTATAATTTAAAACATAAGAGGATTATTATGACAATTTTCTATGTAAATTACATTTTGGACTATTCATGTTAAATTATGCAACTAAGTTTACCGTTATTCAGCTGTGTCCTTAAAAATAGTTACTGAAGCTTCAACCAGCAGTTGTGATACATATGGCTTCCATACCATAACTTTTAGAAGAAGGTCATGCTATATTCATTTGTTTTTCCTTCTGAACTATTTCTAAATTTTCTGTTATTACAAGTGACTTAATTATAGATTAACTAGTACTTTTGTTTTGTCGAATTTAAATATAAATTTAAAAAAATCAGGTAGTGTGCTTATAAAATGCTAATTTGATCTCGAGACTAAGTGGTTCAATTTCTAACAATGGATGGCACTTGAGGCAGGGTAACAACAGCGATAGAGAAAAGGTAGGAACAAGGACAGTCCAAATCAAGGGATCTCCGGAGGTATTTACAAGAACTACTCAATAAAAATCGTTATCGATGCGAGAATCTGAGTTCCTAGGTCTGGCCGTTTGTTTGCACTGTGGACAATGTTCCAGTGAGACTTCTTTTATCTACGTTGTGTATATGAGGGATTGTTTAGGTCAGCAAGCCAAAAGACCAACAACAAAGGTTCTGAATCACCAGCCATGCTTTCAAAGTTTCTTCTTGTATCATTAAAGCAGGTGTTTTTCAAAGCCTTTACACAAAAAATGATGACTGACCATATTAAGCAGTTCCTATGTCAGCGCCTTCGACTGGTAAGCGTAATCAAATCATGCTAGAGTTTTTCACACAACTGCTGTGCTAAAAAATCATAGAACTTAGTGTTATTTATTAAACGTTAGCAAGATAGCCTAAGTTTCAAGTTTCCTCGTTGAATGTCTGTAATTCCTAATAATACGTTTTGTAATTGGTCATCCTTACTTCTTTAATCACTATGTTGTCAGGGCTGTACAATGAGATATAGAATCAGGTTCACAAGTTCAACACTAATCAGGGTTGTAGATGGAGCTTATATTGGTCACTGTTAAATTACATTAAAATACAAAACCAATATTTAATACATATTATTGTGAGGCCTTTCGATATCCAAGATACCTTCATCAGACACATCATTTTGTGATGTGTCTGATGAAGGTATCTTGGATATCGAAAGGCCTCACAGTAATATGTATTAAATATTGGTTTTGTATTTTAATGTAATTTACTAATCAGGGTGTCCAACCAACAATTCTTAACAAAATAATTGTGTTTTTGTCAAATTTTCACGACCAAAATCATATCTTAACATAATCCCCAGACAGTTTGTGATGATAAATATTTTGCATATCTCAAGGGAGAGGTTTTTTTTATTCATTTAATATCCAAATGTAAGCGTAATGTTTTACCTTCCTCATACAATATTGGATCATTGTTGCATCACAGTTTTTTTAAAATACAAAACATCTTTGTAATATGACTTACTGTATACTATAAGAGAGGGGAAACAATTACTTTAAAGTTAAACCATACTGTAAGTGAATACGTACATTTTCGGAGCAAGGTAAGAGGCTGTTAAATAGGTGAGTAAAATATTTATGGAAATAAATTTTAGTTATCCTTATTTTATTAGTCAATCTAACTATATTATACTGTACTTCCTGTGATCATGATGTGCTGATTGTAAAAAAATATCCTTCCCTGCATTGTCACACTTACATCAGAAAAATAAAATAGGATAAGTTAAACAATTGACAGTTAAAAGACTACTATAATATTTATAACACTGTTCCGTAAGTGAGAAAATGATACAAAACAGCCTCGCTCAGTTCAAAAATCTCTCAACCGTTTAAAACCAACTCAAATACTAATCAGTGACTGTTCTCGGCTTTACGTATAGTTTTCATTTCGTTTTTGAATTTTCAGAACTTCACATTATCAGAGCAAAGAACAAAAATATTTTACACTAAGACAATGGCAAGCTATGCATCAACAACTTTAAATCAGACCATGGGTGTCAATACAGATGTTGGGCGTTTAGTTAATTTTGGACATCAAGCTATGCCTATTTTATTGTAATTAATTTACTAGACAGCATGAATTTGTTTTAATGGGTGTCGATTATTTCTAGAGACTAGCCTTATGAGATTTTTTTCTTGTATTTATTCATTAGAGGTTGTTTTATGGCGGGTTAGTTAATTGTGAATGGCTTACACAGAGAACTATGAAAAGCTATGAAATTACATTTAATCCATAAGACTAGACATGTCAACACTAGATTTAGGTTTAAAACAGTGTTATATAATCTATGACATTTGTGTAAGAGACAACAACCGTGTACACATTACCAATGCTTGCTAAACGTCTTTTTATACCTTGCTGTAACAACACGAATTCTTAAACCGACATCAGGTTTTCGGACACTTTGGCATAAACAAAAATAACAAATACGTTTCAAGGAATAGGAATCTATCCTCTTTTTATGGTGAACAAACCAATTAGATATATTTTAAGATAATAGGAAAGAGCTGCCACTGTATAACACAACGGTCATCTCAGAAGTTATTATTACAAACAGATTTATCATATGTCGGATATTAACCAAACGCCAATCCAATTAGCACTTCTAGAGGAAGAACAGTAATGTAGAGTCCCTCTAAGTCAGTAAACTTCATTGTTTCCGATTTATAGATTTTTATAATTTAATCATTTGGATTGTAATTTAACCTGACAATAAAATTGAGTTTCAAAATAATATATACTTTCTGGTGCAAGAGGAAGAGAGAGGTTTTATGTGACACTGCATCATGTCCATGTCACTTACTCGGACGTGTGGGAACTTCATGTATACTGTATTTAAGTTCTTGCACTCATTTTGTAAAAAATGTTTATACTAGTAAGTAAATAGAATTTTTAATATTATAGAAAGTTTTATGTAACTAGTAAATGTTGCCGGACCAGTGACATGCCACGTCGTCACGCCAGAATGTCATATAAAGATATTACATCATGGATAAGGACTTATTTGCTCTGGTTTTTAAGCACAGTTAGAATTACACTCAACATAGTAAATAGTTGTTAAAGAAAGTAGTGGCTAAGCCAAGCGATGTGATGTTCGGTCATGTTGCACTTTACATAGAAAAAGAATCTTTGTTACTGGTTGATATGTTATCCTCGTACACGTTATGATTGGTGAAATTTACAATAAACTTCCGTAAAATATGTTACAAAGAAAATGTCCATGTGATCTAATAAAATGTTACTTTACAAATGTTAAGTAACCAACCTTGGCAGGGATTGGAACTGCCTGTGCTTAAAACGGTTACCGTGCATTCACCACTGTTACTAGAAGGAACAGCAATAACTGCAATGACACTGTTATGCGCACCCAGGTTAGAGTATTATATGGTTCTAGGGCCAGTCCTTCGACAGGTCGTCACCCTTTTACCATGTAATACTCCCCTCCCTTATTAGGTTGGATAGTTGGGAAATCGCGGTTTACGTTACGTTTGCTGCTATCTGTCGTAAAAAATATGCATCTACACGACAAGAGCATAATACAGAACCGTATTTTCTCTTTGTAACTCATTGAAATGTACGGTATAAATACTTTATAAAATAATTCTTTTAGTTTCAAATTATATACTTCATAACTAATCCACTAATAATCATAACTAATAAGTAATCTAAGTAAATTTAGGCAAGAAATGAGTATTTATATAAAAAGAACCGGTTGAGATAAATATAACACTTTTTCATTCTCGATTCCCATTTAAACATTGCAGTATTGTTAAAGGCGCTACGTGATATAATTGTACGATCGAGAAACAAGGCAAAAGCCTAACCGACAGAGGCTTTGAAAGATGTGGGGGATCCACCCCCCCCCTAGTCACGGCGACTTGGACTTGGAATTGTACGATTTGTGGTTGGAATATAGTGTTTAAATCTTGCAAAATCTTTAAAGTGCACTAGGTGCTTACTTGAGAGGTATACCGAAATTATTATAGATAAGTTTGACGTTATATTAGGATATTGAAAGAATGATCATTCCACGTTTAACATATATAAATCGTAAACACCACCGCTAAATGTTGTACCGACCAATTACGAACACAAGTTCATAAAACAATACATAAATAATTTTAACACTAGTTTCCATAGAAACTTTTTAATAATGCAAATCAGTGATTGATAAAATCTATACTTCTATAATTCCAATTAAAATAAATAAAATTTAGTATGACCAATAACAATTTAAATATTTAATTTATTTTAAATAACGAACGCCTTTTTTCCATAAATATCACGTTTTTAATATTTCCATTTATTAAATTTCTATTTGAATAGTTTTCAGCTTCTTTAAATGTTTCCTGGAGAAATCCAGTTTAACCTACGTGTCTATAAAATTAACAGATATACAATCTTTAGCTAATAATGAAATTTCTATTTAGCTGTAATGCTTACGATATGTTTTTCACTTGAAAAGTTAAGCTACAAATTTCTAACTCCATAGATTGATTAAAGTAATGGATTTTTTTTTATTAATTCTTATTATAATTTGTTCCCTCACAAATTTGAAAGTTGTCGTCACTTTTTAAATAACAGATTTTAATTTTTGTTTTAATCTCATCATATTTATAAATGTTTTTGAATCATCCAAGATTATCAGTAAGAGCGTTTTAAATATTAAAATGTTTTGATTACTCTCGACGTGTAAAAGACTGACGGATTAATGAGACTTGTCTTTTAGGGGGCTACGACACCGTTAAATGTCAAAAATTTCATTATTTATTACTTTCATTATAATTGTTTATTAGTTTGTTCTGGTCAATACAGGATCAATACCTGTACAGTAAAAAGATTATGTTGATATCTTGATTTTTAGCTAAATTATGACAAAAAAACTAAATCAATACAGTCATGAAGCTTTTTGTCCAAAATCCAAATCTTGACACTCCTCTTGTTTTTAGATTTCGTTTTCATAAAGTATACATTGAGAGTAGGTAGTGTTTTGGTTTACAATTTTGATTTGTTTTCCTATTTCTATTTAAAGGCCTATGGCTTTGGTTCAATGTATTGTTTGTTTACATTACCTTGAGTGAATATTAGTGTCAACATTTACGTTTTCAGTGTCAAGTAATCGAAAATGGATAAGAAAGGTGTTTATAAACTAAAGAAGCAAAGGTTTGTGGAAATAGGCATAATCCAACAGTTAGTAATAAAGAAGTAAGTAGCACTTCAAGTAAAAAGCTGAAGTTGAGTGTGGATTCTACTTAATTGAATTCTAACCTAAGTAGGCCTAGCCCTAGGTACACAGGTACTGGATACAGGTTTATTGATTTGGAACAATTTGGCTTAGCATTAAAAAATAATGTAAACTGTAAAGCTTGTGGAAGTGATTTGTGTTTAGTCGAAACTGAAGTAAAGGGCCTAGGTTGAAAGCTTATTTTGAAATGCGAACTATGTGCACCGAGTGTTGGGAGTTTTATACATGTAGGAAACTTGCAAATAAAAATAATGCTTTTGAAATAAACAGAAGGGTTACTTATGATATGAGAACTATTAGTGTAGGATTATCTGTAAAGAAAATATTTGGTGGTATAATGAATATGCCTCCGCCTGTTACTCATCGGACATATAACATAATCAATCGCAAAATCGCTCATTCGACAGAAGCTGCTCGTGTCGAAAGTATAATGCAGGCTGTGTTAGAAGAGGTGGATCTAACCAATACAGAGCCTAAATCTGACATTACTGTTTCAGGCGATGGTACTTGGATGACACGAGGACATAAGTCCCTAATGGGTGTGCGTAGCGTTATAGGAGTCAATATGAGTAAGGTTATTGATGTTGAAGTTCTTTCATCCTTCTGTCATGGTTGTAGTACTTGGAAAGGGCCAAAGGCTGGGGTAGAATATAGGGAGTTTAGTAAAAAACATAGAGAGAGTGGAAAATGTAACAAAAACCAATTTGGTTCTGCAGGAGCGATGGAAGTAGTGGGCATTAAAAACATTTTTCTCAGATCGGAACGTAATTACTCAGTTCGATATAAAATTATATTGGTGACGGCTATACTGCTACATTCAGGGCTGTAAAAGAAAGTGAACCTTATAGACCAGACGTGCCTACATTAAAAGAAGAGTGTGTAATACACTTTCAAAAAAGATTATCAACAAGGCTTCGAAAGTTAAAACAAGCGAATAAAGCTGTAAAGCTAAGTGACGGAAAAACAATTGGCGGCAAAAAGTGATTGACAGACTCTATGATTCACCAACTATGTGAGTACTTTGGTAATGCTATTAGAGCCAATCCCAATGACTTGGTATCAATGAGAAAGGCTGCTTGTGCAGTATGGAACCACTAGGCCCGTTCGGATGAGAAACCACTTCACCATTTTTGTCCGACTTGCCCAGAATCTTGGTGTAAGTACCAGCAGGCTATACCTAATAACCCACAACAACTTTTAAACATAAAAATACAATACCATACCTTGTAATGGTTTTCATTACACCAATATTCGTAGATCTGACAAAGGCTGAATTTTTAAGAAGATGTTTAAAAGGAAAGACCTAAAACGCTAACGTGTCATACAACAATGCGCTTTGGAACATCTGCCCTAAAAAGGGTTTTGCTGGAAGAACAGTTTTACATATTGCAGCACATGAAGAATCTTTGATACATAATGAAGGGCATTTAGGTAGGTTAAAGGTTCCTACTCATTTATCCATGCCTCCGGGGACTTTCTGTGAAGAATCGTTGAGAAAGTTTGATTAAATCCGTTGCTCGGATCGCTAAAGAAAGTTGAAAATCAAAGTTTGGAAGCCAGAAGAGCCAGAAGGAGATTAAGAATAGACCAGCAACGCAGATTTGCAGAATTAGAAGGTGTAACATATGCAGCAGGGTCTTTTTAATGTAAGTTAAAACATAATTTTTAATAGCTTAACTTTAACGGTGGTTTTCCGAAAGTTACTGCCTACTATTTACGTGATTTCTCAATAATCTTTCAAGATATCCTTACAAAATCTTCAGGAAATGTTTATAAGATCTTTAGCAATTGCATGAAATAGGATTAACAGAAATGAATCAATATAACTCAATTTATTAAGGTAAATAAATATTTTGTTTTATTTCAATTATGTTTATTATGTATTTTCAATTTTTTTATTATTTATTTTAACCTAGGACCGATAATATTCCTAGTTCATGCCATAGACCTAGGTCTGAATGATATCAATTTTATGTGTAAAACTTTAATTTGAGCGTTACAATTATGTTAATAAGTACGCAACGTAAAAAAACAAAAAAAAATTATAACTCAGTAATGGGATAAAATATTTTATTTAAAATAATTTTAAAATTAACAGAAATATGTATCTAACCTACCCACAAAATTTCATATGTGTAGGTATGTCAGTAGTTGCACAAGAAATACATTTGTAAATGTAAGAGAAAACGTGTACTAACCCCCTTAGCCTCAAAAAGTAATTTGTGTCCATCAAAATTGATTATGGACAAATAACAATTTAAATATTTAATTCAGTTCAAATATTTATAAATTCACATCTTTCCCCCATAAATATCACGTTTTTACTATTTTTATTTATTAAATTTCTGTTTGAAAAGTTTTTAGCTTCTTTAAATTTTTCCTGGGGAAATCCAATTTAACCTACCTATCTAAAAAATTAACAGACATATAATATTTACCTAATATTTTCCTCACAAATTTAAAAATTGTAGTAACTTTTTAAATAACAGATTTTAATTTTTGTTTAATCTCATTATATTTTGAAATGTTTTTAAACCATCCAAGATTATCAGTAAGAGCTATTTAAATATTAAAATGTTTTGATTAATCTCGACGTGTAAATAACTGACGGATTAATGACACTTGTCTCATTGAAAATATTTGTATTTCCAATGACTTTGCATGTCGGTTAAATATTTTGCAAAATATTAATTTTTTTCGAAGGTCTTACTTTCAAAATTGTCTATCATTTGGTACAGTGTCTAATGAATTTTTGTTGATAGATTTTTTGACATTTATGAGAGTAAAAGGTTTAATTAAAGTTTCTTATAGAGCAGTGCCCCCGTTTAAAATTAATAAATTTGACAAATTTATGCAAATGATGACATTTTAATATAGTTATATTTGCAAAAAATATCACGTTTTCAATATTTTTATTTGTTTCCAACTGTTTCTTTGAAGAAACCCAGATCGGCCTACGCTTGTGTATAATTAAAAGATAGCAAAACGTTTGGATAATATTGAAACTTTATTTTGGCTGTATCGTTTATTATTTTCACAACAATTTTTGAATGCTTGTAAATATGAAAACTCTTTGTATAAGAATAAATCATGCCGAAATATGATAGGTTAATTATGAAAACATTTTTGTTATAAAGTATACTAATATCATTATATACCTTGCAGAGAAGCTGCTATCGTAAATACTTAACATTGGAACCCTTATCGTTGAACATAAATTACTCCCTATGATTTCCACACAGAAAGAAAACAATCTCAATTTGAACTTCAGTTATGATCTTTTATTTTTTCGATAATTGCTTAACTTAAGATAATGACAACACCAAAGTTCTTGGAATAGTTATTTGTATTTATAATTAGGAAATTAACAAATATTCTCAGAGATTGCACTCAAACGTAAAATAAGGTACAATGTTCACTGTACGCCCTATAGCAGACGCCGTTGTTATGTTTTGCAGTCATGATAAATGCATGCATGACTATAATGTCCCTGTATTTATTATGTTGTCTAAAACAGTGTCGTAATAGTCATAATGATAATATTATTAAGTGCATTGTTTTATTACTTTTTTTAAATATTAAAAGATATTATATCAATAACGAAGATATGAGAATATGGGGTTGTGTATGTAATAAAATTCAGCATTTATAGAATAGACTGCTAAGTACATAACTTTCATAAAAATAAATAAGATCATTTTTATCCACAGTAAAACCAACTTCGGTAATTTAGTTATTTTATAAACATTACTACATATCGATTGTATATTTGATATATACATTTAATACATATAGATAAAACTCTAAATTATGCCGTTGTTCATTAAAATATAATTGAAATAAAGATGATAACAAATCCTAAAATCTTTCGATCTTAGTTTTTATGATTAATAATTTAGTAAAGGAAAAATCCATACTACCATATAATCAAATCTTTAACTGATAATACAAGGTTTAGCAAGAAAAAAACAAAGTGCCATAAATATTTACTGTTCTATGCATTACGAAATTATATAACTTTGGAATTTTTTCTGCCATCTTACATAACGGTTTCGTGCTAACATTGCTACCTAGTCGTATAAGGGGGGGGGGTTACCACTACCGAAAACTGGTAATTTCCATGCCTCCTAGTTAAGCTGCGGCCTAAAGGGTACGCCACCCTTTACATTTATTGATAGATATAAATGAGATTAATATATAAATTAATTATAAAATTGGCTTCTTTCGTATACAAATTATACGAATTATCCATTTCATTGTAAATATTTAAAACCATGCTATCTATATTAAAAAGGTATTGAAATTAAAATTGGTGTATTTATTTAATCATCTACAGGAATATTCTGTATTCGAATTTGGTCATATGTTATTTGAGATAAGTTCATTTTATAAATCGTTCCATTAAGTCATATTAACTGATTTACATCCATATCCAGACCCGTCTTACTATAAATATAACAAGCGATATTCATTATGCCTCAGGAATAAAAATTTAAATAATGATAGACAATATTTAAGTATAACTGAAGTTTCCCGACTCCCAAAATATCATTAACTAATAAAACAAAACCATTGCGCAATCTTACTTTAATTAATTATATTAATAATTAATGTATATACAACGTATACTATGGACAATGTATAATGTTTTGTCGACTTCACATCAACAAATATAGTAGAACTAGGATTTTTGGAATGTCAACAAAATAATAAATAACAATCAAGTTATCTAAAATTTTTAAATTTGTGTACTTTATAATTATTGTATATGGATATCAAGGGATTGGAATAAAAGTCTAAATAATTCAAGTTTAACGAAATTAATTATTTTTCTATTGTTACTTTATATATTTCTGCTGACATAGCTCAGGTTTAAGCGTTTCGGACGGAAAAAGGTAGGGTAGTCGGTTTGATCTTGCCCATAGAGCTTGTGTACATTGTTCATTAGATATTAGACAGAAAAATAAATAAATTGCTTACAATTTTTAAACAATTTTTACGTATAATACTCTTCCAAAAACACTTTTTAAATAAAATTGAATATCTGTGCGTATGTATTATAGGTATCTGAAATTATGTACTTATATATCTAAATATAGAAAAAAGGCGTGAAACTACTAAAATTAATGTTTGAGTTTGAAACATGTTACTTTTTCATAACATACGAAATAAATATTGAGTAGTGGAATTAGAAAATTAGAACACTTTTGTTTGGTAACTTTATAATATGATGACTTGAGTTTTATAGTGATCTGCACCAAAAGTACCGAAATTATTATTTTTAGTAACAATGAGACAGGATCTAACTAACATGTCCATGCCCGTACTTAATATCACCGCTTCTCCAACACGCTGGGCGAACCTATATAACGACGGCCGACTGGAGAGTAGTGATGGGAGAACCAAACACTTAAAAGACCCCTCGTATTGGAATATATAAAAAATCAACGAATTATATAAAAACCACCTTAGTTAACTTTTGACAGGAATAGGCTTCTCTTATCTGTGATATATACAGGGTGATTCGGTTAGTGTTACCGGCACTTTCTGAGCTGATTGTACTATAAAAAATAAAGAAAAAAGTTCATATAAACATGGGTCCGGAAATGCTTCCTTACTGGGTTATGGCCAATTGAAGATTTCACCAAAAATTGTGTGCAGGAGGTCAAATGATGATTTGCCGCGTGTTTATGAAGAGATATTTATAGGCGAATGCAACTTTTTCTAACGGATTTTTAGATGAGAAATTGAATAAAGTTCATCTCATAGCTGTATCTCATTTAGTTTTTTTGTTATACTACAAAAAACAGAAATAAAATAATTTTGAAAACACTTGTTTAAGGTTTAACGGACAATTATTTTGTTAAATAGGCATTGAAGACCCACATTTTTACAAAGAAACTTGCAGAAAATTTAATTCTGAATAAAATTATGTGCCACACGGCTATTAACAGCGAAGTATTAGTTTCTGGAATTTAATTTTACAACAAACATTCTACCAAGCAAGAAATACTTATTTAGTAAATAAACACCGTAATGTAATGATATAAGGTACACAAATAATTGATTAGCATACAATTGTAAATACGATTTTAATAGATTAATGCTCAACTAAAAAACAATAATACTATTACTTTTTAGGACTATCCAAATGGTTACATCATGTACCTACATATCTTTGTCACGTTAGCTTTACAGAAGGTAAATTATGTTTTTACAAGTTGGTATCACAAATCAGCTGTTCAACAATACACTGCAATTTATTGAGGAATCCAAATTATTTGTTACCAATTCTGTACTAGTTTAATGAGTGCAATTTAATACAATTAATTTACTACTCGTTTGTTAGTGAAGTGTATTTTAAAGTAACTTACTATCACAATTGCAATGCCTTTGTTATTTACAACGGAAGAATATGCCGACATGGTATTTGTCTTAGGCGTTTGTGACGGAAATGCAACCGCTGCTACTGCAGAATACCGAAGATGATTTCCTAATCGCAGAGTTCCAAACCCAAAAACGATCAGTGGATCATTTCGTACCCTAAGAGTAACAGGTAAACTTCCTAGTATTAATAATTATCGGGATCGCCCTGCCCAGAATAATGTAGATATGGAAGAGGCTATAATCATGGCTACTGAACGCAGTCCTGGTGTCAGTACACGGCGTCTTTCTGGGCGATTCGCAGTGTCTCAGTCTGAAGTATGGAGAACTTTGCGCAAAAATAGCATGTTCCCTTACCATAAACAACAAGTTCAAAGTATTCAACCAACAGATCCTCCTCTTCGATTGGAATTTTGCAACTGGTTAATTAGAAACCGTCAATACCATAGAACCATTTTATTCACTGATGAAGCTCAATATATATATATATATATATATATATATATATATATATATATATATATATATATATATATATATATACCAAGGTCCTATGATAACAAGGACTCTATCCCCTTTGTGATTGCTAGCACTTTTAATATAATAACATGAAAAATGCTTACACTAGAAAGCTATGAATTTTGACTTAAAGGTTTTGTCTAAATTAGCCTAAAATACGAGTAACGCGTAGTCAAGTGTTACTGAAATAATGGAAGATATTCAATAAAATACACGAAATTTGGCATAAAAATTGCGAGCGAAGATGTGGGAATGTGCTAGTATTTGCATAAACTAAAATATTCCCAAAGCTCATCGATTTTTAAGAGCTGATTAAGATATCTATTTGAGAGGGCCATCTACAGCCTTGATGGAGAACTATTTTTTCAAGTTTACCTTCCACTAATCAAAAAATATTAAATTAATCACTTAAATTATAATAGTTTTTGGTGTTTAATACTGTATTATTTTATCAATATGACTTGTACCCAAAAATGTAAAATTTCAATGGTGCTGATAAATTGGATTTGTTTTGATTTTAATTATATAATTTAACCTTTTGCTGCTCTCATATAAATGCAAGTTAAGATTTGTTACATTGGCTTCCTAATAAAATACGTTAAACACTAACATTGTTAGTTTTTTTAATAGAAAAACGCATAATTTTTTTGGTTTTGCTATACGTTTATGTGTAAAATAAAATAATACTTCAATTTATTTAATACTTCCAATGATCATTTCCATATTAAAATTACACTTGAAAATATATAGATAAAAGTCTAAATTATGGAAATAATTTTTGTTTCCTGTCCCTTATAGAAATGCCCTTGCTTTTCCTATAAGTAATTATAGGACGTGTCTGAGCTGTTTACCTGTTGTTTTTGATGTAATGGACACTTGCACATTTGCGTCTTAGAGGCCCGGCAACGTTGTATTCCTGAAGATTGACTTTGCAAATATAGAGTATGAACTAAGAGCCGCTCATGTATGTATGGAAGTTTGAGTGAATGAGTATTTATTAGAGGATATGTCCGTAACAATTTCTCTCAGTACTATTGCAGCGTTAACTATAATAACACCTTCACTGATAGTGTATGCTGAGCGAGACCGGCTACTTTAAATAGCTCTAAGCCGTAGGGCCTTAGTAGCCATATCCAACTTATTAAAACTTATGGTAAAATTTGAATTACATTCTATAATAATTATAAATGTAACCCAGCAACAAATGAACAACAATGAACATATTGATTACTAAAAATATATAGTCTATCCGAGACTGCACATCAATATATATATATATATATATATATATATATATATTAGTTTCATGTAACTCACTATTATAGGTATATTTTTTTTATTTTACGCTACTTTATCTTACATCACACGACACACTAACACATACTTATACCTCTATATCCACAAAACTATTATTGTGATTTCATTTCCAGTGCATGTTATCTGTGTGCAGTTCAAGTAAAGTTAGAAATTTTAGTGTTGAATTTCAAAAAACGAGAAAATGTTATCTTCTATTTCTATCTGATTTTTTATGCTCGCAAAACCCATTTAATCGCGGTGTTACTCATACTTTCGTTGGTCAACAATAAGTATATTTGGATCATAGGATATAATTATAAAACCATGTTTATACTAAATATAATATAAATTTAAGTTAAGAAAATTGACCGGCATATTTTATTCTGTGACTTTTTAATTTCTTTTATAATTTATTTTACAAGTTATAAATGTTTATAATACAAGACCAGGTTCTATTATGTGATGCGTAATTTCATTGTATTTGAATTGTTCTTTTCCCGGCCTATCCGGCTTGGATTGTAATCTGGAAGAAAATCTCATTTGCATTTTAATATATATACTTACGCAACTTACTTTGTCACTGGCCTGCCTAATGTTTCTTCACAGTAGTCTAAAATTGCTAAATTCCTCTACTACATTTTGAGGACATTATCTTTTAGAGGAAATTTGACAATATGCCACATATGTTGTGCTACTTTTCTCATAGTCCCTAAATGAATTTGCTTTACACTTGAAAGTTTGATTGTATACTTACATGATCGTTGGTATGCCGTACTACTGCCTTATAACTTTAATGTGTATATATAGATAAGTGATATATATATAATTAAATGGATCAAGACAAATTGAAATAGTTTTGTATTTGTGTAAAACCTTTTATAAATCCTCAAAAGGCGCGATCATGTATCGATAAAAATTGTATCTTATCCGTTGTACAACAGTTTTATATAGTTAATTATGTGTGAATAGGGGAAGTTAAAAACCTATAATTTGTGTGTAATTGTTTTTAATTGCTTTATTATTTGAGCTCTATTAAAATGCACATCTTTTTTATTATTTGCAATGCAAGCAGACACTGACCTACAGTTATTTTGATCTTGATATTCTGTTACTTAATCTGTTATGAATACGTAAACAAACGCAAATACTATAAGCTGTTGAGTTAGAATTTGGATTACATTTTATCATTTCACAAATTTAACTGACTAGCAAAACTAACAACTTAAAATCCTTAAAATCTCAGTGTAATATTACCTAATTATTTTTAACTTAAGAATTTAAAATACTCGTATTTTCGATTTTAAGTACCATGAAACGTTTTAAATGCATTTCTGTTTTATTATATGCAATATTAAAATAGAAAAATCTTTCTGCCTTGGCCTAAATTTATTAAGTGCCACGTTAAGCGTATTTGTCGGCAACTGAGTTTTAAAAGGCTCGAAATTAAAGGAAATGGAGTATAAAGTAAAGTATAAAGATAAAACACTGATGTTTATGTTTAAAAAATAAAAATGCATAGCCTACTCTTTATTTCAAGCTTAATACGCAGCATTTTAGATGCTTCAAATTTAGCTAATTTATTTTTATACTGATTAACTTTGTTTCTATTTTAGGCCTAATTTCTATTAATAGAAATCATCTTTGAATTTAAAACAGTTCATTGTTAGGATAAACTCTATTAAGTGTTAAAAGGGAAGAAGTAAAGGGCTTTTAATGTGCGGATCTGGTATCAAGGAAATGTTTAGTTGCGTTTATGCCTTCATCATGATACGCTTCCGAAAATTCATAAGAATATCAGACCACCACCAGGACGTCCAATTTTTGCCAGTTATGGGAGCCCGACTGAAAGAATATCAGGTTACATTGACGACCAACTGCAGCCTTTTGTAAAACTACTTCCATCTTATGTTAAAAATACTAATGATTTTATTGTTAAACTCTCCCAAATTACCCAACCTTTACCAAAGAATTTAATCCTAGCCAAAATTGATGTCACATCACTATACACCAAAATCCCACATGATGAAGGCATAAACGCAACTAAACATTTCCTTGATACCAGATCCGCACATTCAAAGCCCTCTACTTCTTTCCTTTTAACACTAATAGAGTTTATCCTAACAATGAACTGTTTTAAATTCAAAGATGATTTCTATTTAGAAATAAAAGATACAGCCATGGGAACACGAATGGCACCCTCTTATGCAAATCTTTTTATGGGCGTCTTTGAACAAAATTTCTTAAATACCCAAAATAAGCTTCCTCTGATCTGGTATCGTTACATAGATGACATTTTCTTGATATGGCAACATGGTGAAGATCTCCTTAAAGATTTTCTATATTCCCTGAACAAATTTTCAACATTAAATTTTACTTGGAAGTACTCTCACACAATCATTACCTTCTTAGATGTTGATGTGTTTTTAGAAGAAGGCTTTCTTAAAACAAAAATTCACGTTAAAGATACCAACACTATGAATTACTTAATTTATACTAGTTGCCATCCTACACATGTAAAAAAAAATGTATTCCAAAAAGTTTAGCCATTCGAGCAAAGAATTTGTGTAGCAAAAAGTCTGATTTCACAAATTATATTAACAAATTAACAAACACATTCAAAAATTTAAATTATCCCGCCAAACTTGTAAAGAATCAAATTAATAGGACACAAAATTTTAATTACAACAAATCTTTTCCTCTAGATGAACCTAAATTTACCACCAAATTCTACCCCGGACTTAACAAAATAAACCGTATAATTAAAACTGCCTTCCATATTCTACAGTCATCATCGGAAAACTAAAGATATATTTTCCAAACCACCTAGGGTCATCTTTAGAAGACCGTCAAATCTTAAAAATATGCTAGTCCAAAATAATCTTAAACACAAAAATCGATCGATAAAAGTTTTTAACGGTTGTAAACCCTATCAAAAACCACTTTGTGGTACGTGCAAAATTATGTCCTCTAGTCAAAATTTTTGTAGTAACATAACCAATAAAACGTATCCAATTAAAGGAACAATTGATTTTAATTCAAGTAATATAATTTATCAGCTAAATTTTAGTTTTTGTAATAAATATATTGGCCAAAAACTCTAACCCTCTTCGTATCAGAATGACAGGTCACCGTTACAGTATTGTTCATGGAGATGACAAGCCCCTCGCTGTACATTCCAGGGAACATAATTAGGACAAATTTGAAAACTGTTACAAATTAAAAGGCATCAATAATGTTCCATTGAATGCCAACGACAATATAAATAGGTTTAATTTGAGAAGGAGCGAAACTGCTCGTCAACTTGTGGTCAAAATTTCCTTTACGTTTGAACATTCGTTAATTTCTAAATTCTTTTACTCTTTGGTATTTGTGATGAAACATCAGCTGTGAGGTATTTTCCCCTGTTTATTATTCTATTTCAGTTCTTTTTCTTGTTTCTATTTAGTTAGTTTAATTATTTAATTTTGTAAATATTTATACTATATTTGTTATCTTAAGAAGTATGCTGACATACTAAAATTCATAAAGAGTTTACCAATATTTGGTTTTTTATTTTTGCATGAAGAGAATACATATATAAATATATAAAAAAAAAATATATATATATATAAAATTTCACCATATTATGTACAAAACACTTCCAAAATAATCACTTATTTTTGTTGTATTTTGTTAATTTCCCAGGCATAGGTAAGTCATGTATTACACTCAATATTATTGTTTAAATGTACCTTGAATATTTAACACACTGGTGTAAAGTTATAGTTCTTCTTACTGATAATTTCCATATTTAACTTAAGCCATACGAATAATCCATTTCTGAACAAACAATAATTATTCCTCGTTTCCATGAAAACACAATTTTAAAACCTAATACCCTTTTAAAAATTGTTTCGGACAGTGGCATTTTGAGCAATTTGGCTTCAAGTTCATACGTAGAAAGTTAGCAAAGTTCATATTCAGACTTCTTCCGAGCTATGACCGGAACACAACGGCTGAACCTGTATCGTTTATGCTGGAAAATTCTTGAAACGGATAAGTAAAAGCATCGCACTATCTATTGGATGATAATCACGTAGATGTTGCCTTGTTTGTACTCCTGTATATGTTCTCTGAATTTTGGTGTTAGACAATTAAGCTTTGCGTGTAGATTGTAGGAACTCATGACTTGACTTATTTACCTGTAGAACAGCAGAAGTACTATACCCTATTTATTTTACTGTATATTTAACTGTATGTAATTAATGTATGTGCACAAGCCACTTCTCAACATACTTGTCCGTTATTATCACTACTACTGTGGCGGTACAGTTTATTAAATATTTGCATAAATTAAAAACAACTTATCACACTTCAATAAAGTTATACAATGTTTAAAATCAACATTTATATGTATTTCCCCAGACGTTCTTAATTTTGGCTTTTTAGAATAAGGGAAAGTGTGTATATCATAGTAGACACGCTCACAGGAAGAGAAAAACTTTGCGAGTTGTAATGTAATAATGAACGTATTTATTTGTTAAATTGGAGCCACAATTGCTTGTTGCCAGAACATGTTCTAAAAGTTTTCCCTCGTGATATTTACTTTTAAAAGTATTTATTCACTTGTTTATTGTTTAAAGTTCCAGAGCCAATTTTTATCGTTCAAGTACTCAACCTGGTGCTTAAATGTGTTGGAAAAATTTATGTTAGGTACTACAGATATAATTATTTGGAGTTGTGGTGGTGATCGACATATAAAATGTATCAATAGGGTTAAAAATATGAAATAATTATTTTTTTTTCTAAAATTATATTTCTTACGCTTTAGACAAAAAAACTGACCCCCAGACAAGTAAAAGTATTTTTAATTACATTTAAATATTTTACATAACGATGTTTCTCTCCTTTTTATTTGCCTGACAGTGATTGAAATATTACTTAAATGTTAGTATAAAGTATAAAGATCCAGGAAAATGTTTTAGGAAAGATCCCAGCTAGATATTTTTTTTATCCCTTTCGGTGCTGTATCGCTTTGATTCTTCCAAACGTAGCGAGGTTGACAGTTGATTTCTTCCAGGTCAACCAGTAAACTCGGATTGATTGTGTCATTTATAAGCTTTATATGGACACGCGTAGGTCACCTTGCGCTTTTAACTATACTTTACTGATTCTGATTCAACTAGACAATGTTGTAAGAGCTGGACTAGATGTTTATATTTACAAGCATTAATCTTAGTTCTTTCCCATCTGGATTAAATCTAAATATACAAAAAATAATGGTAGAATTACATTAGTGCGAGAAAACTAGCGGCTAATAGTGATCCACGACTTGACTCCCGAGGCTCTGATGTCGTACTAACTGGGTTAGGTGCATTTACTGGTTAATTTTTGCAAATCTCCTGTGATATCAGCAGACACAACTTCGTTTTCCACTGCTGGAACTTAAATAAATATTTGACCGCAAGTAGTTTAACATGAGTCGTTTCTCGTTATGTCTTCATTAACGTCATCAATGTATTGCCTCCATAAAGACCTCCAGGGTGTTGGTTAAAGGTAGTACCTGTGTGTCTACTACCTGTGGTCGTGGGCTCACTTCCAACACAACATCAGTGAGAACAGGGCAAAAATTATTAACGGAGAATATTAAGAATATTTAATAAAAATAAAGATTCCAAAAAGTTAATAAATTTATGGATTCAATTGTTAGAAAGTTTCTATATAAACTAAATTATAAGGGTTTGAATATTTAATAATTTTTAACCATTGTGAACTTAATCTTTATGAAAAGGTAAGTCCAATGTTTATTATTGTTCTTAAAATTTTTATATATTGTGAACGTAGAAGTCTTATACTATCAGATTATAATATTAAATCAAATTTATCTTTAATAATATTGACACATCTTTCAAGTCAGCACATTGTGCACTTGAAAGATTGGGTGCAATTAGGAGTGTACTTCAAGATCTAATTGAACTAAATAAGGAGTAACCTCTATATTTATATAACTTAAATTACAACCGAGAATAGAATATATTTCCTTTTAATATCAACCGGTGTGTCAAATAAACATTTTGTTTTCTTGTCATAATCTACTTGCACTACAATAATAATTAAACAATTGTAATCTGAAAACATTAAATGCATTTATCATGTATTAATACGGATCTAAATTATTCTCTTGTCGAGTAAGTGCATATTGTCTGTGGTAGATTGCAGCACAAGTGACGTAAGGGCTATAAATATCTCAAATAATCAACCTAATAAGGGAGGGGAGTATTACATAGTAGAAGGGCGCCGACCTGCCCAAGGACTGGCCCTAGTACCATGTAATGCTCTAACCTGGGTGCGCATAACAGTTTCACTGCAGCCATTGCTGTCGGTTCTGGTAACAGTTGTGGAGGCACGGCAACTGCTTTAAGCACAGGCAGTCCCAATCCCTGCCAAGGTTGGTTATTAGAAGTGTTATAAGTTACATTTTAATGGATCTCATATACATTTCCTTCGTTCCATATTTTCTGTCTGTATTTAAACCACTACAATATTATCTATAAAATATTATCTAAGCATTAGTTTAATAATTTGCTTATTATGTTTTGATTATTAATTTGAAATAATGTTTCAGCATGCTATATTTCTTATCCTCAATGCGAGATGACACAGTACTGTAAGTATTTGAGACATTTAGGTGTAAATTTAATGCCATTCTGAAACTACAGTTTTAGTCAAATCTCAAGACTCTTTTGTAAGGTATTATAAATAAACCATTCTACTGATTGATGTCATACTTGTGATTCGAGAGTTTTGTTCTGATTATTTTCAGGTGGCTTCGGTCCTGCGTTGGCTTGACGTCCCCTCTTTGACATTATCACGTAACACGTCCCCACGTGTGTTGCAAAACACACAAAGTATGAATGATGATTGAATGGAAAAGTGTGAAAGTTTGCGTACGTGTAGAACTACATTTAACTACAACAATAATTCTCCACTACTCAACTTATTAAGGTATCTAATTTTATCTGCTAATATTGGACTTAAGTTTACATATTTGTTCCATCAATATACTTAGTATTAAACCTATTTATTTAATTAACGTATATTTTTATAATTATATTGGTTTTGGGAACTGTATGTTTTACTATGATAGACTATTACATGCTGTCTTTTCTAACTGTTACAGGGTGATGCAGCCAATGCGGCAGGAAGTCGCCCCACTCACACTAATACACACACGACACATAGGTAGTGTATTGTTCTAGTTTAAATCAATTTGGTTAAAATTGGTATTTCAGAATGGCATACTTATATTAATTGGTTTATTATATGTTTATATGATAATAGTTAATAATTTTAATATAATTACAATTACTATAATATTTTAATATAATTAAAATTAGTCATGACATTAGTAATAATTTGGTAAATTAGATTGTAATATAAATGTGAATCACTACCATAAATGAATCGCACAGACTTCCATACTTCACTTGTAAACAAATGAAGTATTTGGTTTATCTTATTGCCTAATTAAAACTTAGTATACATGAAAGTATTGTGAAATCGCAATGATTCAGTTAGCAGGTTTTTGTAATTCCTATTTTGAAATTATGTTGAGTGTCAAATTAGGGTTCGAAAACAAGTGTGATAGTTTATGTCTTACAATAATAGTGTATGTGAGTGCGCGTTTTCAAACTAGTTACTATAAATCTTAGGGATGCGAAAAGTTAAATCAAAATAGTAATTATGCTATATATATATATATATATATATATATATATATATATTATATTTCCATGCACACTATTAGATTAATCGTATTCCAGGAGCAATCTTGATAGCACATAGATATATCACAGCAAAGCTGACACTGTTTTCAATTAAGATAAAATGCAATGCATACCATTCTAGTAATGTATTTTACATTATGTTGAACCATCAACTATTTAATATAAAATAAAGTTTTAACTTCACATAATAAAAATGTTCTTTGATTGGAACCCGGACATTTTTACACAATTTCAAACTTTCGTTCTTGTCTGCATTTTTAACGTGCATGCATCTATGAGTGTTCGATAGCAGGAATATATATTTTATTTTATGTGAATATTAAGTATTTTAGAAAGCTTAAGTATTTAGAACTTAAGCATAATCAACAAAGCTGAAATTCACAAATATAAAATTACTGAAATACATTTTATTCCTGCATATTTTTAATTAAAAAAATTAGGTAGACATTGGCTGAAATAAATGTATGTAATAAACAATTATGTCTCACAATTGGAATTTTTGAACAACAGGTCATTGAAGTAAACGTTTAACTTCTACTCACACAATGTTACTCGCGATCATAGTTTTAGTCCAGATATGTAATTAATTTTTCCAAAATTTGAACGGTCGCATTCACGAAATCCTAATGTGATCGCAAAACATAAATATATTTGGGGAAGATATTTTAATGAAAATTTATTGCATGAATGAGAATACCCGCTATTTAAAAATGTTCGATTAAATGAAAATGTTTTAAAACTCATCCAAGTTATGTGTTACTGTTTGCACCAACTTCAATCTGGATCTGATTACAAATACGGTAGTTATTGGCTCCCGTTATATTACATATGACTATTTATATTACATAAAGATGTCGATTTAAATAAATACGTGTCTATTTAATCTATCTAATTGGTAATTTTATTAAAAAGTTTATTGTAGTACCTAAATCAATAATGCTCAGTCACAAGATTGTCTTTCTTACGTATCCTTGGCAAAGGATCTAGGGTCTCAAAGCATCTATCTGTTTAGTATGTGGATATGAAACTCTCTCTCAGGCTACATCAAAGTACTCGAATACCAAACTTGGTACATATTAACCTGAGGGTTGGAGAAGTGGTTAAGGACAAAAGCGCTGTTTTGAATACATAGTGTGAAATTGTCATTAATACATAACATAATAAAATGAGTTTTTAAGCGTCACTGTTGCACGGCGCAAGATATAAGAAAACTTCAAATATAAAAAAATGGTCTGCAATAGAATTTAAAAATTATTTACTTTGTAGCATAGGTTGCTACTAAAAATCTTTCAACTCTTCACGTTTTTAAAAACGTATACCTATTCCATTAAGATGTCAATTTTGATAAATATGTGTCTATGCAATGCATCTAACTGGTAATTCATTAAAACAAGAATAATATTAAAAACTAATAAATGTTTCCACTGTATATAACAGTACTTCTTGGATACTGAACTTACGGTTGGGAAAGTTTTACGACATAAGAGGGCAAGATAAATCAATAATGCTTAGTTATAAGATTGTCTTGTTTACGTATCCTTGACAAAGGATCTAGGGTCTCAAGGAGAGTCCTTCACTGTTTAGTATGTTGATATGCAATTCTCTCTCAAGCTACATCAAAGTACTCGAAATGGGAACTTCGTACATATTAGCTTGCTATACATTTTGTTAGTTGTCGGTTAGACAAAACAGACAGACAAGAAATTGCCTCCAAGGATTACGTTCAGCCAAATTGTGGGTTAGGACATTCACCATCATCGAACATGTTTTTGTCTAAGTGGTGAAACATTTACATTAAGTTAGAATCCATAGCTATGTTCAAATAATAAAATTTGCTGTGAACTAAGAAGTTGCATGCGCAAACGCAAGGATGCGCTGAAATGAAATCTTGTCTCCCAACATTTGAAATGGACTAATTATATATGACTGTGTGCAAGTATTTGCAAATGTATTTATTCTTCCACTTTATCATTCTGATCATGGTTATCCATAAGACCTATGAAGAAATATTCGCTAACGCTAAGGACAATCCCATTGAGAGTCATACAACATTACTTAACTCAGTTTTCCTCTAGTAGAAATGAAGAAGATAGACAGACAGACAGAATGTTGTTATGAACGATAGTGAAAGTTTTAACTGAAGGTCAGCTAAAAATGTGTGCTTACAAGGATTTTGGTAAGAAATTTACATGGCACATTCTTTTTAATGTATATTTCATGGAATTATATTTGACAATATTTCAATTATTCTTATAAATACTTGGAAAAGTTCTTATATTAACAATCGAAATCTAGAAACAAACCTTAAGTAATTGTGATATTTACGTACTTTTAAATACACAAGGTGTTTCTAAACATTGAGTAACTTAAAACTCTAAACTGATATCTGTAAATGTTTTAAAATTATAATTCGTGAAGTTTTTAGGACATTATAATCCAAACAGTTTTAAATTGGAGCCTATATGAGTATAGGTTTGAATTCTTTTGGTCTCAAATATAAATGAATATTCATACAGACAAGTTTTAAATTAGATTGATTTAAGTTTTGAATTATTTGCAGGAAAACATATTAAATATACTAAGGATTTATTTTTAAAGGAATTGATTTAATTATAACTGTAAGAATCTTGTGTTTTCATAATATTTCACTTTAAAATAATGGATAGTTAACATTTTTATTCAATACTACTTAATCTTAGCCCAGAGGTCTTGTGCTCATTGTAAATAATAAATTTGATTATTACAAATTTACTGTTTACATTTCTTTAATAAATTTTTGGTATATTGAGTTAGGCATATTCGTACCTATCTAAAATTACAAATAAAGTGACTAGATATAAGAGGACAATATAAATTTTATATAACTTTCATATTTTAAATGTGTTTATGTAGTTTTAAACGCTCATAAACACATAGCGAATTGAGGGAATTCTTAACCCTCAAAATAAGAAAAGTAAGAGATATAATCTTGTCAAATTTCACCACATTAGACTAAATCATTCAAATTACGATTTATTTGAGGAAAATATAGAGAGACAGACTTTGATGTTCTTGATGCAAAATTAAAATACGCTTTGATATAATTAGAGGTAGACCATTTAATAAATACAATTTGGAATTCTTTTACTTAAATTACGAAGATATGGTTTATCATATATCGTATCAAGTTTTTGTAGATTCAAGTATATAAGAGAATCTTTGGAAATTATCTAAGATAAACTGAACGTTTTTAATCATAACGAAATTCATCAACGTCAGACTTGTGGTAGTACACCAGCTTGTCAGAAACTGTCAGAGAGGCAAAAATGAACGGCACTGTTCGCATAGTTATGTATGTAGTTGCATGTTAAAACAACTTAAGCCTAAGTTATTTGCGATTGGATTGGTCCCCAGTAATGTATATTTGGCTTGCTCTCCAATAGTAACTTTGCTTTTAATACACTAGCAGTGGCTCAGTATACTTTCCACTTAAGAATAAGTTACTCGGTTTGTGATGAACTGAATGTTAGTTTGAGAAAAGCTGAAAGAAATCGCAAAGTTAGACTTAACTTATTTGTCTCTTTGTCAGATCTTAATCTCTCACCTATACTTTCACTACATGTCATGATTAAACATTATTAATCCCATCAAAACTTTATAAGTAAGCAATTCTTTGGCATTTATTCTTTTGAGTTGAAAATTAAAAATGTTTAAAAAAATCGTAAATTTTTTTCATTTAAACTAATACTATTCACAGATATAGAAACGGATAAGGAATCTCAAAATATTTAAGGGTTTTTAGGTTATTAGAACAGTTAAATAATTGCTTTATGTATTTATACACAAATGTTGGATAGTATTAACTCTGAAAGTAATAATACTTAACATTTTAAATTTTTATCACAACATAAACAAAATATAAACTCCTAGTACGTGAGCAAGTTGCAAGATTCAAGGTAACCGCCCATAGTTTGGAGTAAGTAATCAAACTAATAAAGCATACTTCAATTTAAACATTGACAAAATGTTTAATAAGTTGATCAAAATTCATTCCAAAACAAGATCAACCGGGAGACATGGCTCCCAAAAATTAATTATACGTCACTATAGAGTTATGTTGTAACTTAAGCTACTCTGAAGATCCGTAAACGCCTTATGTTGTATATAGTCTAGCAAAAGTATATATTGAATGCTGAAAAGTATTGTAATAGAAGTAAAACGATTTTTAGTAATCATATATATTTTTAAATTTGGTTATATATAATTTACTGTCGGTTTATATGTTCAAGGAATTTTATAATTTTATTTATTTAGTATTTACATGTTATTCAAAACCTATTGAACATAACATTACTTGATGTACAAGATCACTTATATATTGTTTTTAAAAGCAAAATATCAAAACTGTTGGAAATTTCATTGAAATCGATAGGAAAGACTTTACATTTATCTAAATAGGAGGTTGGCCTACGTTTAAAATAACCTTTTTAATAACATAAAAACATGTTTTTAAGACTATAGATTTATAAAAGCTATAAACTAATTACCTCTGATTGTTATCTCACTGAACAATACGTTATCCTTCAATCATCTGACCAGTTATTATTAGTATAGAATAATAACAATAATCAGAAAACGCACAATTGAATTGTTGGATTTAAACTGTTTGCAAATTATACAAACACAGAATAACACAATATATAGAAAAAAGATGACATAGAACAACAAAGAAAAGGACTTCCATGAATAATAGCCAATACAAACTAAACCAAACAATATTGTTCCAGCTGTTTACAAAATAGCTAGTGCCAGTTCCAGTGGAATAATCTCATTATTTATTCCTTTAAGGTTGTATGTACAAGATATATTAAAACTAACAGTTATGAATATTAAGAGGACGTCTTCACACGAGATTAAAAACTAACGCTGTATAACACTATTAAAAATATCTTTGGAGAGAGAGATGTGTCTATAATTAATAGACCTTATATAATTGTCCCCCTTAATAAATGACAACTGAATAGTGAACTTCAAATATAATATTCTCCGTTTCAATAAAGTTGACAGAGAATTTGTATAGTGATATAAAAACATTGGCTATCCCTGTTTGATACATTAATTTTTTTTCAGTTAGACGAAAAGTGTAACAAATGTCAATTTATATGATTTAGTACTTAATTTATATAATGAGATTAAACCTTTTTTATACAGTTTGAATTCAATTTTATGGTAAATACGACGTTATTTAAAAATTAAATTACAAAATTACACTACACCAAAGTTCATAGAAGAGAAGCTTGTAAGATTAATTTTTAAATAAATATCTCAATTGCAGTCGTTGTCTGATGATAAATTTTACCAGAAACTTACAGACGACAAGAATTTAGTCGTAAAATGAAAATGTTTCTTCGGGTAATATAAATCTATTTATATTTTCTTATTTACCCTATGCAAAATAAAACTTTTTCTTTTAAATGCATATTATAATTCGCCTTTACGTTCAAAATGCCTTTATTCAAAGTACCTTATCTATAACCAACCTATACAGCTGGATTACACAATAAAAAACATATATCAAAGACAAAAGTCAGATCCCAAAAGGGTGACCGTGCTCTACGAGCTTTCGGATCCCAAAAGGGTCAAAGACCAAACTCTAATTTTCAAAATGCGG
>NW_025780952.1:0-43781 GCF_021130785.1 Homalodisca vitripennis | reverse complement strand
AATGTTGAGTTTAACCATTGGAGTTAGAAGGGAAATGGATAGAGACCTCCTCACTCTGATATACCATGTGTAGATTTGGTTCCAGCTTTTTGGACCAGTGAAATGGAACGGAAAGGCCGAGTGACTGTCTCAGGCTTGCCGCTGACTCTGAGGGAGACCTACCCACTCTACATCTTCCGCAGAAACCTAAATCTGTCTCCATCACCCCATAACTTGGTTTTTAAAACGTGCTGCCTTGTAATGAATTAATTTTATCCATATCTAAATGAGAACATTCGGTTACATTGTATATATATACACTTCCTATTGAACCATCTATGTATATACAGGGTGTTTGAAAAGTATGGGTACGGCTTAATATTTAAAAAACCATTGGAGATAACATCTATAAACTTTGCACAGTGTCATATGGCTATGTAAACTATTTTTCCTTGCTATTACCATGACATGCCAACCATGGGGGGACGGCCCACAGAGGAAAACATGGAAATTTTAAATTGAAGCATGGGTCAAGTGATTTGAAAGACCTCATTTGAAAGAGCTTACTTAGTAGAGTTGAATGCCGCAAACCGCATCTCAAAAGGTTTATCCAATCAGAAATGGTGGGTTGTTTTAGGTACACATTGTGAAGTACATTATGCGCTGCCATTTCTGACTGGATCATCGTATTCTGATGCGATTGGCGGCGTTTCACTCTACTAACCAATGTGTTTTCACTGACTTTTTTTAATTAGAAAATTATGTAATAAATTTATAACACAATAAATAAAACTAAAAAAACATAGGTATTTATTTTTTGTCGATGGGTTAAGTTCTCATGTAGCGCAAAAATCATCATTTTTGTCATTAATATAACTGCCCCCCAAAGGATATTGGTTTGTTTAATTCCGTTAGAAAGTTAGAAGGGGGGGTGGGACTTTTGGGCCACCCGGTATATACCCATCACCAAATACAGACCAAATAAAGTAAACTTTGTTTGCTGCTTTGTTTTTCACTTCGTTTATATGGCCTTCAACAATGAAATTATGTGAGATTGCTTTATTCATTTCATTTTATAGGTTATTGTGGCCTTTTTTGTTGGATTATGGATAATGTTATACAAGCCCAATGAGCAATCATAGATATGACTGGTCAAAGGCAATATGGGTGTATGTATCCACTGTTATGGCAATACGGTGCGGTACCTGCCACTCTTTACTGGTATACGAGAAGTAGCAATAATCATTACTATTAAAAGTGGTATTGCGTTCCAAAGAGTTTAAATTTAATACCAAGAAATGTCAATTTAGTAGATTCAACCTATTTCCATATAATTTAGCTGTGTATGTGAATTTAGCTATTTATTTTGTAATTGAACCCGGTTTAAATCACACAAAAGTTTAATGTAAGCTATATGAAAGTTTCGTCAAAGCTATTATGAAATGCCTATATTTTGTAGAAATAATAAAATTTAAGTAATGTAATAAATTGTATGCAACTTGAGTATGTATTTTAGTTTGATATTTACTGCAAATTGATGTATTAATAATTATATATAATATACATATATATATATAAATATATATAAATATATATATATATATATACAGGGTGTATAATTATGTCTGGAAACACCCAAATATATCCTTTAATAATTTAAAATATAAATTTGAAACCTCTTACAATCGTGATAGAGATTGGGCATCTACTTTTTGGAACAATGTTTTGTTATGTCACACCAACGGGGGACGTCCTGCCGAGGGTATCGTGAATATTCTTAATGGAAGCCTATACCTTGTGATACATAATTTTAAAGGTAATAGCTTACTGAATTGAATGCCACAAACCGCATCTCAAGGGAATTATTCTATCAGAAAATAGAGCATTTTTAGTTATTGAAAATTTACTGATGTTCAACAATGTAATTTTAACATGGTTCTTGCCACAAAATGTGTTACACTAATTTTTTAGCATTTTTTTAAATGTTCAATTAAATAAAACAAAAATTTCATTTTAAGCTGGTTCTATTAGCACAAATTTGCCAGTTTTTATTACAGTACAATTATGGAAATACTTATGTTATTGATTTCTTATTACAAATAAAAAATAATGTATGCTGTTAGAAAAGTCTTACAACAAACGTTTTACCTGCATTTGGTGTCAAAGCAATTGTTCGAACTGTGTTCCTTCTACGGTTTGACAATGAGCCAATCTTGTGTAAAATGATTCGACAGAGTTGCCTAACATTTCTTCAGTTATCAAAGCAATCTCCTCTATAATCCTGTTTCTTAGGTCTTCCAAATTATGAGGCTTTCTTTCTATAAACATTGGATTTTAAATGACCCCATAGGAAATAATCGATTGGTGACAAATCCGGAGATCTTGGAGGCCATTCGATTTCTCCTCTTCGGCCAATCCATTTATGAGGAAACCTTAAATCCAAATACTCTCTTACCTGTCTACCATAATGGGGTGGAGCACCATCCTGCTGAAACCATACATTATCAAAGTATTCTCCTGATGCAATTTGAATAGCTGGGATTATTTCATTTTGGAGCATATTGTAGTAAAGTTCGGCATTTAAATTTCCATTGATGAAAAAGGGTCCAACAATTTTGTTACCTAAAATTCCACACCATACGTTCAGTTTTTGTGGTTGCTGTGAATGGGACTCAGTAATCCAATGTGGGTTTTCACTAGCCCAATAACGGCAATTGTGCCTGTTAACATTGCCATTTAGGAAAAAAGTTGCCTCATCAGAAAATAGTATGTTGGTCAGAAAATCTCTATTGTCATCACATTTGCGCATCACAAGTTCACAAAACTCAACTCTTCTGTCGTAATCATCCTCACTTAACTGTTGGACTAAATGAACTTTAAATGGTTTGTATTTATTAATTTTCAAAATCTTACTCACAGACATAGGGTGCATATCATGTTGCTGTGCAGCTTTTCTGAGCGATGTATGTGGGTCTTCAATAAATGTTTGCAAAACATCTAGTGCATGTTC
The DNA here is from genome assembly GCF_021130785.1 of Homalodisca vitripennis. Lineage (NCBI taxonomy): Eukaryota > Metazoa > Arthropoda > Insecta > Hemiptera > Cicadellidae > Homalodisca > Homalodisca vitripennis. The sequence continues at coordinate 40,792 of NW_025780952.1, read as the reverse complement.
TTCATCTGTTGCAGATTGTATCCTACCCGACTTTGGCCGATTACGTACACTCCCTGTCATTTCAAAACGCTCAATAGTTTTTGATATTGTTGAAACACTTATGGGATTCCTTTCTGGGAAAGTGTCATTAAACAAATTACAAACTTCCCGATAAGACCTTTGACGATCGCCATATCCTCGCATCATCAACAGAGTAATTCGTTCTCTTTCAGACAATTCCATTAAAATGCCAAATAAAAACTGAACTACTGTAATTAGATAACTTGTTGACAGCAATGCTTCAGAGACACTGATTAACTCGACAGGAATGATATGACCTTTGTCCATTTGTAATTCCCAAGCTTAGACCTGTCTAGTGAAAGCTCCATGCTCAACAAACTGAAACCTGTAGACCAGATGATTAATAACACAATAATGTTTCTCATAGGCTAGTGACCTTTGTCTTTTTAAACCTTCCTGCTGACTGGAAAACACCAAGTACAGATTCATAAGTAATCAGAGAAAGTGACTCATAAGTTTTATTCATTGTAATAAAAACTGGTAAATTTGTACTAATGAAACCAGCTTAAAAATAAATTGTTTATTTTATTTTAATTGAACATTTAAAAAATGCTAAAAAATTAGTGTAACACATTTTGTGGCAAGAACCATGTTAAAAATTACATTGTTGAACATCAGTAAATTTTCAATACTAAAAATGCTCTATTTTCTGATAGAATAATTCCTTTGAGATGCGGTTTGTGGCATTCAATTCAGTAAGCTATTACCTTTAAAATTATGTATCACAAGGTATAGGCTTCCATTAAGAATATTCACGATACCCTCGGCAGGACGTCCCCCGTTGGTGTGACATAACAAAACATTGTTCCAAAAAGTAGATGCCCAATCTCTATCACGATTGTAAGAGGTTTCAAATTTATATTTAAATTATTAAAGGATATATTTGGGTGTTTCCCAGACATAATATACACCCTGTATATATATATATATATATATATATATATATATATATATACATTTATATTTATATATCTTAAGCAGGAAATGAAAAGCTTATGGGTTATTAACTATCAATAAACAAAAAATGCATTGTTGATTTGGTATTTTAATAAATGGTAAATACCCATATCAAGCCCTTGCGTTGTAGCTATATAATACTTACTATCTTTGTTTAACTAATAGCGAAGTTTAGCTTGTTCACGCTCCACCTGAGTGGTCTGAACTTTAGAACTTGATCATTACCTAGTTATGACTTGAACTTGGCAGCAGTCATTAACACTTCATTGGAATCAAGAGCTAATTGTGTAATTGTCAACACGTTACATTCCAGAGAATATACTACAGTTAAAACACCTTTAAAACCAATCTGATTTTTAAATAATATCGTTCTCTTTATTTTAAAATATTTTGAATTGCATAATACAAAAAAGTCAATTTAAATAGTAAAAGTTTGTCACTTAAAATTTTTGCAAACAATATAAATAAATCTTATTAAGAAGCTGTATATGAAAGCAAAATAAGTTCATCTAATTTTGATATACCCTTTGTATACATAAAATTGTTTGTCAATGGCAAAGATCCAGCATCTATTATAGGTTTAATAACGAAACTTTTATAACTTTTATACGAGAATAAAAAAATATGTTAAATTTGATAGGAAAAATAATGCCTTTTCAGATATTATTTCCAGAGACAAACCAAACAACCAAATTCCCAAAAAATGTAATGTTTACCCGAACAGGAACAATTTTATTTTATTTTAAACTTATCTATTTTTAATTGTTTTAAATGGCTTACTGTCATAAATTAAAATACAGTGGTCTACCATACAACTATACAATTGAAAAACTAAAAACCTTAACAAGTTTTCTATATATATATATATATATATATATATATATATATATAATTGAATTGTCAAATTCTATATATATATATATATATAGAATTGAATTGTCCAAATTCAATAGGTTGAAAATTCATGTCTTTAACGAATTTGGAAATGGACATACTGATCTTTTTACTATTTCAACTTACTGCATTGACTCATTACAGCCAAATTATTGACTTAATATAACGTTCATTTTTTATTTTAAGAATTACATTTCTAACAATTAATTCTCTTCGATAGTTAACAGAAGCTATCTTTGAAGGCAGTATAACTTTTTTTAGTGTATTCGAAATTTAATCCATAAAGTCACCACATCTGAGTGACGAGACAAATTTCGTATTAACCATTACACTCTCCAGTAGGTACTCCTGTAATGACTTATCTCTTGAGTTGTAGGGATGGTGCATCAATGCATTGAACTTACCGCGTCAAGATCTCCCAGAAATGTCTTAGTTTAAGTTACCACTGATAATTAATGTTTCACTCATCGACTCTGATTTTATTTTATACTAATTGTAACCACGCACATTTTTGAAAGAATTATTTTGTAATAATAAATGTGTCAGATTAACTTCCGATATGTAAAAATGGATTGACATTTTCACGACAATGCTGTGAAAATTCTGTCTCAAGTAAGGCTACATAGCTGTATAAAGGAAATACTCAGCAGTTATTCAAGAAAGCACTATAAAGCAGGTTATGAATCAGGAAGAAAGATGAGATGTAGTTAGTTTAAACTAATGGTGAATGTTAGAGCTTCACTTGACTGAGATAAATATTAACTCATAAAAGAGTTCCTTACTGGTGCAAAGTAAATATTTTTATAATTATACCTTCGAAACATAGAGTACACTAGCAGTTATCCGAGGCTCCACACTATTTCCCCCTGAACAACTAGTACATCATAGTTATATCTTTATAAATAGCGTAATAAAAACTCCTGATTGGAAGATATTATAATTTCCTGATCATTCCAGAATAGTTTGACTCTAAGTATAAAGCACAATGATTTGAGGCCCTGAAGACTGAGAGTGGCAATCAAATAAATAACTTAATTCCTTTCGAACATTTCATAACATTGGACTGAATCCTCACATATCAGAAATCCTTCAAATATTTTGGACCAACATTGGAAAAATTTGAAATCGAAATCTGTAGTAATCTTAGTGAACGGATGTACGACGTAATAGAGTAATATAATGAAGCTCTATTATACTTTTCAATCAGAAGCAGCTATATTAAGTAAGGGTGTTAATGGTTAAAGAGGTGTAAAAATTAATCAAAATGTGGAATGGTTATTGTTTCAGTTTTTATGTGCTCAAGACTATATATAATTAGTTCAAGTCATATCTGTATATGAATGGTTAGATCATGTCTCGGGTATTTTAATATTCACATAATTTGCTGTCTTTATTCCTTTTCTATATTGGTAGTCCTGAGGTGTTGTACCTCGTTCCGTTATTTGTTTTAAGTCGCCTTTAACTAACTGCATTTCGAAATTCAAGATTCGCCATAAAACATTTTTGACTAATACGTCTGGACAATGACATGATGGAGCGACGAATCTGAATTAATTAATTAATTTAATAGAGACTATCTTGATTGGGTTGAATTAAGTTTATAAAACGTTATGCCGTTATGGTGTTTTGTGTGTTCATGTTCCCTGCTCAATTATTTTAAATCTATTAAACGATCTATAGAACTTCGAATTTCAAGGTATTACGTTTAATTCGTACGTAATTTTTTATTGTTTTCAAACAAGAAAACGTACGACAAGCAAGTATTAAATAATATATCGGATTTCGGTGATGGGCAACATATGAACACGTTTAAGTTTTGATGATAGAAATGTAAGGTAATGTTTTAAAACAGCCAACAAATTTGGGTTAATCTAGAGTGGTGTGATTATGCATGATGATAATCTTTAAACAAGCATTGTTTAAAGAAAACGTCGGTGAATTACTAAATAACAACAGTTGCAACAGTCGACCGTAGTAAACAAATTACTTTATTACGCATTAAGTCGTCTGAAAATGACTATAGGTGCACATACACTTCTCATAAATGTTGTAAACTATTGTACCAAGTAAAAACTGATGAGAATTGCTCGTTTCTTACAATTTCTTGAGTTAAATAGCTCTTTAGTAAATCATAAAATAGAATAAGTTGGTACATATGATTACAAGGCCGGGAATAGCTATCAAAAAACTGAATGAATAATACAATTTCCAACCAATAAGTGAGGACATATAAGCAGAAAATTATAATTTTAAGTAATATATTTGTTTAGATTATTTCTATAAAAACCAAGGACCGAAACGAAAACTCTAGGAAAAACTTCGTCACTTGGAATTTTAAATACTTATAAGTAGTGTCAAAATTATTAAAATTATGTTTTATAGTAAATTATAAAATTCAAACAAGATCAAACATTTCGTTCTGTTTTCAAAATACTCAAAATGCAAAATATAATAATTCAGAATCGTAAAGAAATTGTTTGAGTAAATCAGATTTGTTTGAAATATGATGTCATCCATTGGTTGCTTGGTACATTGCTTGTTAGATAAAAATAGATACCATTCTCATATGAAAATGAGTTTTTTTATAGCTATAACCTTTTTGGAAGTATCTGCAGAGAGAAAGAACGCTTAAAGTCTGAAAAAATAAGTACAAACAACCTGTGAGTAGTAAAATCTGTGATAAAATTTAAACTTATTAGTTTCGTTCAACATTTCTCAAACTTCGACTTTACACTATTGGCCTAGTGTGTAGATGACAATATTTTAAAGCAGAAAACTATTTGATTTCAATGAAATATATTTGTTTTTAGGTGTTATGTAGCACGTGCCACTTCCTATGTACGCTACTGTTGAGGAGGAACCTATAGTTCAAGCTGTTAAGATCTGTCCAATTTCTTAATGATGAAATTGGGGACACATTATGAAGCACTTTCCGTAAGTGAAATAGACTCTTACGCATATATTAATACCAACGTTTTGGAACGGCCCTATTGAAAGACCCATAGGTATGTATTTACGATAACAATATTGACTAATATCCAAGGCAAATTTTCCAATTGTACACTAGTATCAAGGCGATAAGCAAGGAATGCCTTTCAAATTTTGATTATTCTCTTACACCCAAAGTACAACCAATTGGTCTTGGTCCATTTCTTTTCAACAATGTGCAATTAATTGAGTACAATAGGGGAAAAAGAGTGTTGGAAACAAAAGTTGCTACAGAAGTATCAGAATGACGGAGACGAATGACCAAGAGATTTCACAGACACTCTTCTCCTCTCAGCTTGTCTTTGTCAAAGCATAGTGACAGGGAATGAGATTAATTTCTCTAAAACTATTTTTATTTAGTTTCAATATTCACATGCTGTATTTTGCTACAATATAAAATATGATATGAATTCTAAAAGTCATCACCAACGTTTACGTAATATTTTCAAACTTTTTAATTGAAAAAAGTGTAGACATTTGAATTTTAAAACTAGATAGGGGTAGCTTTGTGGAAGATTAAAATATCCAACATTTCGAGACATCGTGAAGTCTGTACAATAAAATTACAAATGTTTTAATAAATTTAAAACATTTTCCTCGTTTTCCAAGAAAAGGTATAGTTTCTAACTAATCAATATTCATTTTGAACGCAAGGAAAACTATTTCAATGGTTTGAAATCCAACTTTCTTTGTAAACAAAATTTATAACCCAGTTCACCTCCGATTCTAAAACTTTTATATTTACATCTTGAGTTTCCCTGAGCTTCCACATTTATCTGTCTTCTTTAATATTATCATCACTGATTTAGCCAGCATGATTAATGCTCAAAAAACTGTTTTCTCTGATAACGTGCAACGTATCCTTGCAATCACCTCTTCAAATAACTCAGTAAACTTCAGAACAATTGGTGGTATGTGTGAGAATGGCGATAACACGAAACTAAACAATGAGATATATTTATGTGTAACTTTTATAAAATACAATAACCTCCTGTTATCAACACCATCTTTGAAATGCAATTATGTAGGATGTTGATAATGTTAAAGAGATTTTATTTTCATTTTAAAATTAAGAACTCCATATCAAATTTGTCTCTGCTAAGGGTGTTCTGTGTTAGAACACTCAATTGCCCCGTTATAATTCACAGTAGTTATAAACTATGCTCAGATGCGGTTCTTTCCTCCATAGTTAAAACGTTTACAAAAAGACACTGGGCGATTTCAGTTCAGGTAAAATGCCACTGTGATGCCGCCCTCTCCCAGTATCCCTACCATCCCCACTTTATCCTACTTTAGCGGCTAACCTCACACCAAAACGCAAGTTCCCTGAATACGTCTATGGCTACATTAGTCTGTTCAATTAATATGTTATGCTTTTATTGAACTAGACACAAACATACAATATACTTATAGAAAAGGTAAGTAGCTGCAATGTAACATAATGGCGCGAGCGAGACACGATCGACATAGGTGATAAACAGAGGCGAGGAGATGCTTGTCCCACTCCCCACCACTAGAGGGGGTCCCCTCCTGCTGCTGCTGCTATATTTCCTTCTGCGTAGGTTTCTTTGCGAGCGATTTGTCAATAGTGCGCGTACAGCTTGACTATCGTTATCTGTTTATTCCTATTTAGCCTATTAAACTTATGCAGCTGATAAACTTCCGTACTCCATGTACTACGAAGGGTATTTGCGAACAACTGTCTACAAACAATAATCCGGCCTCAGCGTCGTGTAGGCCGCATACCTCTGGACACTGACTTATTCAGCGCATGGCCATTTGACCACGAATTTAAAGTCAACACACATTATTAATTACTATCACTAAGTATTGTTATCATAATCATCATAATCTTATCCTTACTTTTGTTAATATTAGTATTACCTTTTGGGTTTCTTGTTATATATGAGTTTGACTTTTCATTCTATTATAATTTAACTCTTATTTCTTGCTTTGCGTTATTAAGGATTTTTTATCATAAATTAAAGATCAAATCCATTATAGGAAAAAATATACGTTAATACTTTAAATTGTCCAAAATAGTGTAATAATTGAGAAACATCAATTTTATATTTTTATGAATAGAACATATAACATGGAAAATACACTAAAACTTAATTACGACTTTTAAAATCAATGTAGAATGCCTTATATTTGTAGAAAATGCCTTGCACAAAAATATTAAAAGCGGTTATAATTTTGCATATGCATATGCTTTCCTGGTAAATTTGCCATTAGAGTTATGTATTTGTAAATGTAACGCTATACGTATTTTTGAATCAAATAGTTTCTTAGCATATTCACGAATCCAAAGCATAAATAGTACAAAACTAACCTATCCATATATTAGTAACCATAAATACTTTACTTCTTAGTTTCATGGAAATAAACCTTTCCATCCATCAAGGACGGATGACAGAACAATGATTTTGATTTTCAAAGGTCAGAATAATTTCTACCGTTGAAATGAAATACGGCTAATCAATATCAGCTGGTTTTAACGTTAACGTTATTTGAACATCCAAATCTTATTTCAGGTAATATAATTTAATAAATTTAATTGAAGAACGTTGGCCGAAACAGAACAAATGGATGAGACTACAAGAACATTACAAACAAAGATTCCTGGTTTAATCTTAATAAACTACCCAATTTCCTTTATCCTTAATCTTGAAACATGTGCAGCTTTATAGAGCAAACATATTTGTACTACTTAGAAGTTATAGCCAAACATTAAGTGTTATTGCTTGCCTTTGTTTATTTTTTGTTAGTTTTTAAAATAAAAATACTAATTCTACAAGTAATATATATATATATATATATATAGTTTTCAATGTTTCTACAACTACATACAGTTCTGCAGTATGAAACATTTTATTATTCTTTTCATATAACACATATATGTACACTTCGAATAAAATATTAGAAATTATGTATATTCAACACAAGTTTTTAAACAAAATAAATTGAGGCACTAGCTTTACACTTGATAGTTCTCATGTTATAAGAAATATTTTACAGAAACAAAGTCTTTAATAACTTCTGGACTAGTTTTTATAATCTACTATGAAATTATAATAAATGCTCAGTTTAAATAAGTGCGCGGAAATTTATATTTCAAGTTCTATATAAGTTATATAAAATTTAAATATAACTATTCAGGGAATATGCAAAGGAAACTCTAAGACCTCCTGATATTCAGGATGGATGAGAATTTGGGATCTGAGCAACCTGCTGCCGATATCGCACTGGACAGCTATCTTGAGGCAGGATAGTTGGAACTATCTCAGCCATGCCACCTTGTGGTCAGGCTCTTCCAGTCTAAGTGGAAGATGGAGTGGTCTCCTTTTTAGAACTTGTTAAAAACCGTTCACATAAAGATAAACCCACTTCATAATAGTTCTTAAGCCATACTGTACAGTAAAATATACCTATAGGCAATGTTATCCTTTTACCTCTATCTCAAAATCTGCTTTTACTAAATACTCACAGAGCTTCACAGACGTAACTCACAACATCGGTAATCTGCTGTAGATTTAACTAGCTCGTATAAAACAGACGGATGTGTAACCTATAGACTTAGTATAGATGTATATTATGATGCGAATAAAGGATGAAAACATTTAACATTTCAACAGATTTAAAGTTCTTCATGCCACTTATCATTCTGATCAATACCACCAAGTTATCGTGAGAGTTGGTATTTGCAGGTATAAAAAGGATTGTTGAAACTTGACTTCCAATGTTATTTGCTATTTTTAATGTCCACACAGGCATTGCATGTGCAAAGGTATATGTGCAGGTGATATTGTTCCTGACAGCCTTATTACAGTTCCTAACTAAAGTTCCAGGCCTAATGTAATGAGGAGAGTTGGATTTCAGAGATTTCTTCCAATGAATTATGACACTAATAAGCCTCTTCTATGTCCTATCCAACCAAATTTCCGGACATAGTACATAGATATAATAGATGTGTTGTTAAAATATGACACCAGGGACTCTCACATCATTATTTTATTAGTGTTCAAAAATGAAGTTTCGAACCTATCGCAGCAAAAGTGGTTGAAATATGGACAGGGGATTTATTAAATTCATGAAAGAATATAATCATTATTAAGATTCACTGGTCACTTCCTTGTAGTCTGACAATCGTAAGGTGTACCCATAATTCAAGTTAATGCCCGTGAGACGTATTTTAACTCACAATATTTTATACAGTCTAAAGAAACAGTTTTTCGTAAATATAGATTTCTGCAATGAACTGGATTCACCTTGTATCATGTCTGATAATTGTGTACTCAATATTGAGAACATTTTTTCTAAAGACTTGCTTCTTGAATGAATTTGTAAAGTTTCAGTTAAAGACTTATTACGTTGGAGTCTTGCTGTAGGCAAGTTTTGAAAGTGTTCACGCCCAAAAACAATGATAAAGCATTAACTCACTTAAATGTCATTACTGTTAGGTTTTGTAGAGGAAGAATATAACAAGTTTTGGAATACTTCAGATTTAATGCCCTAAGTTGGAACTTACCTTGTAATTTAGATAAACACGACATAGTTGCTTTGAAAATATAAAACTAGAGATATGTTACTGTACGGGCAACTTTTCATAGACGTAATTAACGGATATGGTAGCAGTGAGCGCGACGATATGCTTGAATCGTTTCCTCACCGTAAACCCTCGGTTGACGTTATCGTCATAACACTCTCCCAACCTCAAAGTCACACTTCGCTCACACATCTGTGTTATTACTTGTATTATTGCCAGGCAACCCCCTTATCTTTACGGCCTCGATACTTTGTACTGCACTGGTGTACGTTATTTTAATGTTTTCCATTTTCCATGGATTACAGACCAGAGTCATGTTGTTCAGTTATATCAACACTCTGTGATAATTGGCCTATTTACTCAATGTTTTCGCCTGGTTTGTTAAACTAATTTTATATTTTGAAATTAAATTCAAAAGTATTCATAAACATAAATTATAGTTGAGTTTTTTCAAACCGAATGTTATTTGTGCATTTATTCTAAACATTGGTAGACTTCGGTATTAGCATGTTATTAGGAGACACATAAGATCATTGTTCTTTATTCTATCACTTCCTGGATTTGTATCCAACCGCAAAAGTCCAATAAACATACATCACTAAAATTTTAAGGTTATGGATATTCATAATACAGCACATGTACACACCACACTCAGAAACACACAAAACAGTCAATATACACAAGATAGACTTATGTGTTCACAATTTGTTATAGAAGATTAGATTATAACTAACAAACCCAACAGTACATGTAACTGATTTATAAATTTGTCATTCTATCACAAATTAAATTCTGACAGAATTTTAAAATACTGCCCAGCCTGTAAGTATATTACCTAGATAGACGGCGAGAGCCTTTGTACTCTGTCGGGAAAAATTGACTGTAAGACTGAACAGTTAGTTACAGTTCATCGGTTCTAGGAACATGTGAAATACGTTTTGTATATTGGGGTGCTGCAAAGAATACGAGATGAAGCACGACCTTTTGCCGATGAAATCATCTCAAAAATAGTTTTTTTTGAATCAGTTTCTTTTCTAGCTTCCACCAAGTAGTAATCATGTATCGACATTCCGTTTATCATTTATTCAGTTATGTGAATCGTATAAAGCTTATGTAGTGAAAAGATTACAAAAACATATGACGTGTAAAAGTAAAGTAGACTACAAAACATTGATTACAAAAAATGGATACCTGTTAAACTACATGGCAGTACGTGTAGTATAAGTGTAGTGAATTTAATTCACGTATCAAAATTCTAATCCTTGTAATTATTATAGTCGGATCATGTTCCAGTTTCGCCATAATATTGAAGGTGCAGAGTAGCTAATTAGTTTCCTACATAATGAAACATGTTAAAGCGCTAGCTTAACTTGACTGCGTCTGTAGATAGACTATATCATATCACTGGATTCTTGATCCTGTCGATTCGAACTTTCACCAGATCAGGAATTGATCATCACTCTGACTAACTTGTACCAGCATGCATGTAACGGAGGTTTACGTATACGATATGTTGTATAACTATGGTTATTTATGTTTGCGCATTGATCGATAGTTGAATTACTAATAATGTAATAAAGTGTTGTAACATAACTTGATCCATTATTTAATGAGGGGAAATAGTTTGAAGTAAATATACAAATAAAAGTGAGAATGAAATGGCCACATTAATATGGAAAACATACATTTTTATGTCATGTTATATTAAATCAAATGTTTCAGTAATGGAAGTGGTTTCCGTAATATTTGTTACATTATAATTAACTACGCTTGTGTTTAAACAAATATATTTGATGGCCAATAGTAATAACACATTTGATGCCATCATCTATACTATGTTATTTCACTAATGCGTTGTACAAATTATTTTATTATTGAATACTCATTTACGATGCATACACAAATCAATAATTCCATACAGAACTTCTGTACCATTATTCTCAATCAACGTGGGCATAAGGTAACTTATACAGAACTAGTGGAAGTAAATACAGCCGGAATGTTTGGTTCAATTAAGGGAACAGATGGTGAGAAACTCATGTTTTATGGATTCAGCACAACAGCAGCAGAGAGGTGTTGAGTCTGCGGACTGCTTATTTGAACCTGTCTGTGTACCTTGTTATGGCTTCATACAATTATTAAGGGATTTGATAATAAATGATATAATATCATTTATGGTTGAAAGGTTTCATTTGAGAATATTACATTTTATAAATAAGAAATCTGATTTACTTTGAATGGGATTATTTATTTACTACAACGGAAATGTTATATCAAACAAATTTCTTTTCATTTTTTATTTCTTAATGATCTGACGTTGTTTAATGAAGTATGAGATGAATAAGGTACAGAATAAGTACACATTTTCTGACTTGTTATGTTGCTGAGGCAACAAATAACCTTCAGTTTGACTGTGATTTAGTTCCACTATTCATCTACGTGAAGATCTAACATTGATGATTGTTCAAGGTCATGATACATTTTAATCGTACTTTCATTTATACTTGATCTTATTACCAACACATTACAAGCCGTCGAACTTTTTAAAACGTTTCCGTATCGTATTTTAGTAGTTAGTTAGCAGTAGTAATATTTGAATTATGGCATAAACAAATACGTTTATTAGCTTAGCATTACAGCAAAAATAAAAATTGTCATGGTTTTACCTTGCAAGTAAACTTTATGAGTTTATTAATTCGGAGTGGCTATATGCCCGGTCACCGGTCTTGGTTTCGAAGAACGGGAAAGACTATGACGTCACAGACTGTGACGCCAAAGGTTTTGAAGTAGCTCTAGCACTGTGCATTGTTATTAAAATGGCGGGTTGTAGAAAGTTTAGTTCTTTTGACCAGTTGAAAATTTTTATCAATAATAAAGAAAATACGGACCATATTCAATTAAGAATAAGTGATTCGAGATATGCTATATACTTTAAACTGTACCAATATCCCTTTTATAAGAACTTATAGTCCTGCTAAAGTCCGATAATACATAAGTGATTAATAATAAAACTATTTTTAATCGGTAAATGGAAGAATTTATTTTCAAATATCTCAAGACGAGAGACTAATTTCCCTCTTACCACTTACATACAATATACAATGAAATCATAACCATTTGATTGTTATTAGTAAATAAAACAAATGTTCCAGTTATTTTATGCTATTAAATGACATAGATATTTAATATGAAAAAATTTAATTATAATTAATTATGATTTCTCTTAATGACTATTAATTGAAACATTCCAGTAAAATTGAGAGAAACAAAACTATATCTTAATAAACTACGAAGTGTAGATTCTGGTGCATGGTTAATTTTCAATTGTATATTTCTTCTTTTTAATTTATTTAAGCGTACACTTTTATTACATTACCGTTCAATACATTACCATGCAATTAATAAAATAGTCTACAAATTGTGTTTTTGATATTTCTAAGGCAGTGGTGTAAATGTGTCAGTTATGGCTGCCCTTTCGTTACGTCACGGTTGACGTCACCACTCATCGCCCGTCTGTCTAATCTACAGACGGTAGCCGGCCATATAGCCACAGCGTTATTAATTACTATTGGTTATTGGAATCTTATGAATTGCATTGCTTTACACGTTCTCCAATTTGTTTTCTTATTTATTTTTATAGAATTAACTATTCACGCCGATACTGTAACCATATATATATATATATATATATATATATATATATATATATATATATATATATATACGTAGTTATATTATATCTATATCTATATATATAAAAATGAATGTTTGTATGTTTGTCCTTTATGGAATCGTGAACTATTGGACCGATCATGATGAAAATTTGTACGTATATGTATTTTTCCACGGAGAAGGTTTATAAGCTATGCCCATCCCTTTCCCGATTCAGGATTCCGCCCCACTGGTTACAGAAATACCCATAAGAAATGCATTGCAGCAAACATATGTTAACGTCTTTTCAAATTTTTAATCAGCTGTTCTTTGTAAACATATATTACACTTATAGTTTTAAAGCATAGAGTAAGCTTAAGAGAAACGACAAATTTTGTTTAAACTGTTTTTGCAATCACTGTTAAACATAGACTTTACTATCCAGATAATACAATTCAAATTTGACGTAAAAATTCACCTTTAACTGCAATATTTATTTAATATAAACCATGCTCATGCTTGATCAGAAGAGTAATGCAGATATCATAATTACTATCTTACGTTGGATACAAATATAAAGAATGTTATAAAATCAACCTTAGTTGTTTTTTTTTTGACAGAAGTATGGTTCTCAAAACTCCGTGTGTACATATTCTCTCGATCGAGACAACAAAGCAAGCTCAATCGTGGCATCGGAGATATAACTAATTTAATCTAAAATTTATTATAGTAAAAAAAAAATTTACTAAGTAATATAAGGACTTCGGTTCTTAAGATTTGCGTGCGAAGCCGTGGGTAACAGTTAGATAGAGGCAGGAATATGGTACATACCTTCATAATACGCCCAAGAGGCTCACGATGGAACGACTATCAATTATCTCAGCAATGTTTAGAATGTGATAGAAAAAGAATAAGTGAATATAGTGTACTGTTTTCAACGGGAAATTGCGTGCGAAGCCGCGGGCAACTTTTGCAAAAAAATTATTGAAATGCGCAGCAAAGCGCGCCGGGCCCGCTAGTATTATTATATATCAAATAAACCATATATTAAATATAATATAACCATATATAACATATTTTATATATATATATACGTATATACGTAGTTATATTATATATTATTATATATTAAATAAACCATATATTAAATATAATATAACCATATATAACATATTATATATATATATATAAAATTTGTGAATTGTAAGTTCCAATTCACCTACCTTAGTGTAGCGTTCGGGTTCTGACGCTGCTACACACTTGAGTCTTGAAATATGGAGTCATGTACGTCTGAAGAAATCCAAGAAGAAGCTCAAGATGAACTCATTACATCGTTTCCACATAAGACACGCCTAGAAAATAAGATACAGTTTTATATACGTAAAATTTTATATTCTCATTGTTTCATAGGGTGCAAATTTAGTTTAATTACACTTTTTAATACAAATATTTTAATACTCAATTTGTCGTAGAGAGAGTTAATATGAGTATTCATAATAGGTTGTTATCAATGGTCTTAGCAAGTTGTTTTGTTGTTTCAGTCAATGTGAGATTATGTGGTCTAACATTCTTTTGTCATCACAAGGCCATTTTCTGCGGTTTCCTTAATAAAAAAGATACATTTAACAGAGTATTTCTGAGCCATTTTAACCTCAATGAAAGTTGTGATATTCAGGCGTTAGGTACTCAGTGTGTGCGCTGCCGTTCGTGTTCGTGGTTGTGTTAAAAAAAAAATATCGGCAAAATAACATGAGAAGAGAAGTTTAATACACTAGCTCTGTTGCAGCAGTTATTTATTATCATTATTAATTAATTTCTTAATTATAATTAGACAATTGGTTTCAATTAGTTCCTTCAATAATGGAGATCAAATTATATATATATATATATATATATATATATATATATATATATATATATATAAATTACGTGTGTGGATTTGTTAGAAATTTTTATTTAATGTCCACAAGTCCAGTTCTCAATTTGAGTTTTACTGTATGCTTGAGTTTGGTTTCTAATATGTTTGCACATTTAGCATGAACAAAATTCTTACATGAGCCTGTAAAACATATTCCTGGGACCTTGGTTCCTGTCTCACATTCTCCACATGGGTATTTTGACATTCTGATAGGAAATATTTGAATCAATTTTAAGATAATAAATCTGGTATGAGTATAAATAAGTAAATAAATAAATAAATATATTATATATATATATATATATATATATATATATATATATATATAACGTATTTAACTTAACAATACAGAACTACTGTTGTATATTGAACCTTTGGCAGGCTGCTTAATTCATGGTTTGCTGATGTAATGTTGTTTACTTAAGCTTACCAAGATGATTAAGTAAAGGAATTGGTAATATAGATGATAAAATATTTTGTAGTTTTACCAGATTGTTTTATTCATAGAATTGGTGGGCTAGGCTTCAGTAAGTCCAGGGTATGAGTGATAAAAATGTTATTGGTTAAAATTATGTACATTTGTTGATATTTAAAATGTCCAGATATTCAACATATATTGTCAATAATCAGGTATTCAAAATGTTTTGTCAATAACAGATTGGTAATCCAGACATGCTGGCATTGTAGTCAAGTTCATTAATGAGAGTGCTTGGTCCAGATGTCAAGCTGCAGTGTCAACTGCCAGTCAACACTACAAATCTGATGACACATTTGGACTTTGGCAGCTGGTGTTGAACTATCAAACACTTCTGCGTCTTAGTTCTTGCATCACTGGTAAATGAGTCGGAAAGTTAGCCACTGAAAATTCTTTTTTAGAAAGAAATGTCTATAAATTTTAAGTAAAACCAGGTTCTGTGCTTATACAGTGTAAAATGGCCATTGCAAACCTAGACTATTAACCATATTTTCCATGGAATGATGGAAAGGTTATAAATGTATTTCTAAACCACATCTAACTTAGCTTAAAATAGAATGAGAATGGACTGTAGGAAAGGATAGTAGGATTTTGCATATTTGCCATCTTTATATGATCATATCTGTAAACTAGAACCAGAATTCAAACATAAATGTATAAACTTTATTTTTTAAACAACGAGTTTAACTAAGTTTGAAATTAAAAAATATAATTGATAAACCTGTCTATATCTACACAATTTCTAACTGGTTTACATTTAGTGAAGCAACAAAATAATAACTGGGTAAATGAAGTTAAGGTACTTCACTTTTGAAGTAAAGATTGGAAATAAAGTATAGGGATTAGATTTTCCCTTTGCCTTAGTTACGAGACAGACAAGAAAAAGGAAAGAACTCTAACGCCAGCAAACCCCTTTGTTTTTTACAGCCCAGAGACAGTGAGATTAAATTTAACGGGTCAATTCTTGTCTGACTTTAATATGTTATTATTATATTGTCAACCTAATCATCAAGTTGAGAATAAATCGTTTGTTTTTCAAGAGGTTGCGTTTACAGAGAGGTTCTCTGTTTATTAACAAGAAGAACACTTACCATTACCACCTTCACAATTCTAATTTTAAGAGCAAAATTTACTATTAGCTGTGATAGTAAAAGACGATTAAACATAGTAGTTAAGTTCAGGGAGACTTTACGGAAATAGAACGTTGAACTACAGCAAGCTGCCTGCATTCGGTAACACCTACTTCGAAGGTCCATAGCTCGGGTCGAGTAAAATTGTGTGGTATTCCACTCTCACCATTAGCTGAGAGCGATGCTTAGTTCACTTAGTATTTCTGAGAATACAACTCATAGGTATGGGTAAGGGGCTAATTTAGACTATATAAAATTTAATTAACAAGAATCCCTCCAAAGATTAAAACTATGGAAGCACCAAATCTTACTACTGCTGTAAGGAGTCGATTAAGGACATGAGGAAGCATAACTGTAAACGGGAAATGCAACACTGCGACAAAATATTTAAACGCCAGCATGGAATAAATAAATAAGAAATATGTAGTAAGTAAGTAATGAAAAAGTTACTACTGTAGCTCTTTAGTGCTAACCATTTGGACTCTGATAAACATTCTACGTAGAAACGTGTGAAATGGAAAATCTTTTTAGTGTTCTTAAAAGAAATCGTAGTCGAGGACAGCCTGTTATAGATTTCCGGAAATAACGGATTACTATATGACACTATAAAATGATTTCATAAAATTAAAAGTATAGAACGAAGAGTGCGTATTGATGTCAAAGTACCAGACATCGGCCGAGGAACCTTAAACGACCTTAAAGAAGTAAGTCAAGAAATTCAGATAACATTGCGTACTATCTTACAAGGTATAGAACTAACCTAATCAGAGGACATTCACTCTTAAATTTGAATTGGATTTGTACAATGCTTGTATTTTAATTGTTTGGGGAACCGTATAACTGAGCTTTAAATCAGACAAAAGCCTGATGGTAAGGGAACCCCACTGCACCAACCGATAAATAAAGTTATTGGATCCTGTATCAGGAAATCAGACCAATGAGTGAAATAATGTCCAGAAAAAATGAAGATCCTACACAACTCTTAACACAATGGCACTCATTTCAGGAGTAGACAGACTCATATCATAGATTACGGTTCTTAGACTAATGAATTTCAAGCAGAGCCTACAAATGATAAATCAACTTCGTAGTTTAGTTACAAAAAATTCATCATGATTAAGAATTCAGCTCTGATAAGTGCAAGGGATCTATCGATGATCAACTATAATGGTAATAATTTCTATTTGACTGAAACTAAGAAAAAGAAAGAGAAAAATGTGAAAAGTATATTCCAGTGAGTATTTAAGTGATGACACTTAAAAATTGTAGGTGAATAAAGCAAGTACCGACTGTAATCAGTAAGTACAGTAGCTATAAAATCAGGATGAAATTCGAACAAAATATGAAAATAATAATTTGTGTTTTGGTCGTTAATCTCGTTCTCAGTGAGGAGTCTTACACAGGGAGAGGAGGCTCCTGGTGCTGAGATACTCTGTAGAAAGATATTAGGTGATATATGTATGAAATTAATGAATAAGTTAAAATTAGGCTAGGAAAAGTTTTGGTTTATAATAGAAATAGCAAACAAGTAATAATTAGTGAAGTCTTCCCACCCCAGATATACCTCAAAATAAGAACTGGAATAGAATTCACCTAATAAGACAAAAGTATAAATTTAAAATGTGATGTTAAAAGAGTTAAAGCACAAACTTACATTTTATACAATTACAAAATTTAATTAAATTTTACATATGATGGTAACAATGGTACATAAATTGGCTAGTGTTTTTCGTCATGATCAAAAATGAAGCTAACCATAGAAATTTTCACCTCTAGAACTAACTACACTAACATTATCAGTTTTAAAACTGACCAAATGTTGGTAGTCAAATAAGCGTATGCTTGTTATGCGATGAAAAACACGGGAGATAATCGGAAGACCTCACAACATAATTTATTATTCTGAATATCTCTGAAATATTTAATTCATATATTGTACTTGTAGAGATTTAACATTCTTCTGAAAATTAAATTCTATAAATTTAATCTAAAGTATATTTTCCCTGCCTTATATTGGAAATCAGTATGAAGACAAAATCATTCGATATGGAAGTATAATTATGAGGAAACTATTTTGTAACAAAAGTGTTCAGTACATGTCAGCCGACCGCTACATGAAATTGTACTCTACCTGGCGTAAATAATGTTTCGGGTTAAACCTTTATTTCTCTTGTTTTTAGTTTTAACGGTTAACACACAATAATGGAAATTAAAAACTATGCATAAAGACAATAGTTGTTTATTACAGCTGGAAGATTAAACATTGCTATTTCAAAAATATTAATGGAACGTATATTTTTAGATAGATTTAATAGAAAATGACTTATTGCAATCGTGATTATGAAAGAATATTTGGGATATTGTTAGCATTTTCTCCGACAACGAATTCAAAATACCACAATCCGAAAGTGTATATGTCACTCTGGGAACAAGAGCAAATTTCTTTCAAGGAATAAAGTGCATTGGACATTTTCTAAGATTCCTGTCCAAAGAGAAAATTTATTTCAATAAATTTCTGGTACAAATTCATATATTTTATAAAGGAGTTGTAAAGTAAAAAGCGTTAGTTCTTGATTCCAATATACTAATAAAAATTTTATTAGACTTACATCCTGTAGGATTGCTATGATATATTTTAATCTTTTTTTTATAATTAGAAAGAAAACTTTATTTATTCAAAATCTTTACAGAGGAGTCAATTTAACAGTCAGTTTGATATTTAGGTTACTGCCAGGAGGCAAAAAGGGTTGCCATATTGAATATTCCAGGAAGCAATTTGAATGAAGTAAATGTATCTGCAGTAAGGAAAACGTTATTCAGCATATCACAGAAGAACATTATTTTAAAGGTAACTCTGTGAGGATACTTGAAAATTAACTCTTCACTAAATATAAATTTAATTTGTACCTTTACAAGTTTATAAAATATAACTTCCTTAATATATTTGCAATTTCTTGAAATATACTAACTATGTAGAAAACACATCATACACCGTGATTATACATCTCACTCATCAAAACAGTAGAATATTTTAAATAAGTATTAAAATAATATATAGAAAAATGTATGCTTAGAATATATTCTTACCTCTAGTTCGTCACGAGTTATCATCACGTTAATGAGATAATTTTTAAGACTTTTTTATCTAAAGGGAATTTATTAATTTCCAACTATTCTTAATCTATTTATTTCAAATACTATATTTTACATAATGACCTTAAAATAAAACAATATAATGTAAAGTAAGGAATCCCAGAGAACGAACACGCCTGTATAAGAAGTTATAGGTTATCGGCTATAGCTTTTGTCCTGCTTACTCTATCATTGAAGACTCGAAAATGGACGCGTCAGTCGCCACGCTACAGTGACAACCATTTTACCCTAGAGCTTTCTATTTTTCTAAATTTGAATTATTTTCGTACTCCTCTATGTAATTAGAACCTATATTTTAATAATGGCAAAATGGGCAAAAGACGTTAAGATTTTGCATACACACACACACCGTTTTGAATGATCATGAATAGGTTAATCTAATAAAAATTGTTGGGATATATTACTGACCAGCAATTATAGTACAACGTATTTATTTTTTCTAACTAATTGGTATTAAGATACAGGCCTATTCTGTAAGTGCACTTAAACAAAATTCTAACTATTTAAGTTATTTAAGTCTAAAGCTTTTGAAACAGTGTTTTTTGATAAAATAAAACAAACGTGTAACAGGTGGAAGGAAATTATTTTTCCTGATCATAAAACCTGTTACAGTATTACTACCTAAAGGAAACCAATATTTAGAGGTACTAAAGCTATGTCTACAAACTATTGGATTTTCATGCTTAGTAATGAGCACGGCGTTGTGTTCTTAATACATTCTTCCCTGAGGAAAAAACTATGAGAGTAAATCTTTGCTGAAAAGTGAAGTTATTATTGCTTTGATATTTAATTCTTTGTTTTTCAGAATGATCAAAACAGCAAGTATAGTTGTAAAAGCAACTTAATTTGAAAATGTAGTTAATTATACATTTTAAACTTGTTCTGTAGACTCTAACGGATTTCTTTCGTTCACGGCGTTTGAAAATACTGATTGCTGTAAAAAGTACTTTAGTAACATACCATGAGTAGTAAAGTCAGGCTCGTTCACTTTGCTATGACTCAGGCCAGGCATGAGAGCGACGAAATGTTTGAACCGTTTCCTCGCCGTTAACTCCCGGGCCCCGGTATCATGCAAACCCCCGACCGTACATCCGCTCTCACACACAACTTGCACTTACATATCTGTTTTATTACAACCATTGCCTCAACATCCCTTTATCTTTACCAGTTCCATGCCTTTCACAGTTTATATCCTGTTAATGCATTTAATTTATAACAGATTTACACACAAACTATATTAACATTATTGGATTAATTTGCTTATTAAAGTTTTATCTACGGCTATTACAATATATTGGCCATGCTGCACATGCTTTCTCTGAACATATAATTAGAGAAATCTGATAGTTGCACTACCTTTAAGTATCACATTTTTTGAATACATTTTATTTATTATCAAATCTAATTACTAATGTATGTAAACTGTTTCATTATCCTATAGCCAGTACTATATATGCAGAATACTTACTTTATAAATTCATATAAACATTAAGGACTAATATCGTCCAGTTAACTTTCACGTTGATCCAATGTTATTGCATGGTTTTAGTTGTAAACAGTAGGAAACAGATTATTATGTCTCATCAATGGAATTCATTTACGTTTATTATGAACAGTATAACATACTAGAACAATAAATCAACCTGAGATAATGTTATACATGTGTTCATAATAAAATGTGAACTGGTTTCAGTATTACATGAACAAGTTGGAAGAATTACTATAACGCTACATTAATTATTCTGCATAATTCAATCTTTAGTACCGGCTCTTCCAATTAAGTCTCAAACCACATTTATCGTATGGCAATGTTATGCTATGGTAACATATTCGTTAATTGGTTATAAACTACAGAAGGGATATATTTTATTTAATTAAAGTTCTTTATTATTTTTATTTTTAGCATCGTGTGCTACAAGTAAACTTTTAAATCTGTTAGCAAAACGATTTATTCAATTAGTATATTACTGCAGTTCCAGTAGTTTTAGGGAAATAGGAAATAATATTAAAATATAGAATAATTTTATTGCATCTAACAAAAATATGGTGTAGGAACTGAGGAAATGTACAAGCATTTGAAATGAAATGTAAATTTTTTGCCAGTATTACATGAACAAGTTAAGGGAATTATTACAACGCCACGTTAATTATTCTCCATAATCCAATCTTTTGTACCTGCTCTTCCTTATATACAATCCAATATTCTTTTCTTTGACAGTAAAACAGTATCTATGAAATTTAATGTTTGACCGTCAATAAAGCGTACCACTTGGGAAGATGGAAAAATTTCATTTCAGTCTCTCTGTCAGCATGATATAACGAGAACGAACTGACATATACACTTCCATGGAGCGTCATTTATATAAAAGCAACTTGAGTTTGATGATGGATCATGTAGTTCTATGAGATTTGGAAGAGTGGATTGGTGTTACACGAATTCTATGTGTTAGGATGCGTTTACAAAGCAGTTTGCAACTAAAGAGTTTACAAATATTAGGTTTGTTTCAATTTATTAAAAAAATGTTATTTGGATGGCTAGTGTTATTCAAGACGTGGTGAGTAGAGGTAACTACAGCTCCAAGTCCTTGTTATATTTTAGCCACCCAAAGTGCACCAAGAAGATATACCATGTAAGACGATCGCTGCGAGCAAGAACCAGATATACTGGCGTTGCACTTTTAGAAGTTTTGAACAGACATGACATGGATCCACTGTCAGGAAATTGAGGACAGGTGGCAGTTTTGAGAACGGTAAATATTTTGAGAACTTTGGACAAATTATGCTTTATGTAGGACCGAAAATTGGCATTAGCCCTTCCCGTAAAAGAAAGAGTGAAAATATCACTAAGTTAAAAAAATTAATATAAGTCTTAGTTATTTATTTAAATACTATTAAACTATTTCCATGTTTGTGCCACAAAAGGGTGAAGCTTTGATAGATTCGCTGAAGGGTAACTACTTAACTTAAAAGTAAGTACCTGGAATAAAGAAATTTTCAACGAAAAGATTGCAATTTGTTGAGTGCATTTGTGTTTTGAGCAAACATTAAAGGAGGTTTCAGTAATTTTACCGACTGCTAGTGGAAACATGAAACTTGGTTTACACTAGTTTTGAGGATGTTATTTAAAACTATAAAAGTTCACAACAGATTGTATTTAAAAAATGAACTTTCTTAAATATTTTCAGTTCCAACTGATATGTAAATATACACACCTATATATCGGTTTTATGGGTAACCATGATGAAAAAGTAAAGATTTTAGGATAAACAAATGAGTGCATAAACTTAATTTAATAATTCCCATTGTAACTCGTGACATACTAAGACATGTTGCCTAATAAAATAAGTAATACACTTCAACTTTTTGTTCACAACAGATTGTATTTAAAAAATGAACTTTCTTAAATATTTTCAGTTCCAACTGATATGTAAATATACACACCTATATATCGGTTTTATGGGTAACCATGATGAAAAAGTAAAGATTTTAGGATAAACAAATGAGTGCATAAACTTAATTTAATAATTCCCATTGTAACTCGTGACATACTAAGACATGTTGCCTAATAAAATAAGTAATACACTTCAACTTTTTGTTCACAACAGATTGTATTTAAAAAATGAACTTTCTTAAATATTTTCAGTTCCAACTGATATGTAAATATACACACCTATATATCGGTTTTATGGGTAACCATGATGAAAAAGTAAAGATTTTAGGATAAACAAATGAGTGCATAAACTTAATTTAATAATTCCCATTGTAACTCGTGACATACTAAGACATGTTGCCTAATAAAATAAGTAATACACTTCAACTTTTTGTTCACAACAGATTGTATTTAAAAAATGAACTTTCTTAAATATTTTCAGTTCCAACTGATATGTAAATATACACACCTATATATCGGTTTTATGGGTAACCATGATGAAAAAGTAAAGATTTTAGGATAAACAAATGAGTGCATAAACTTAATTTAATAATTCCCATTGTAACTCGTGACATACTAAGACATGTTGCCTAATAAAATAAGTAATACACTTCAACTTTTGCATGCAACCTCAGTGAAGCATGTTATGGTGTAGCATACTCCTGTATTATGTGCAATATGCGTTGTATGAATTATTCTAAACGATGATGACTAAATAAAAGTTATATAATAGTCAACTATGGTTATTTTACAAAACCATTTAAGATTAGTGATCACCTTTTACAAATAACAAAGTTTTATTAAACAAATTGTTATTACCAGTAACCTATATGTTTCTGAAACACAGTAATCAAGAGAATGCATATAAAAATAAGATTTAAGTAACGCTTCCAACATTGCTTAAGCCCAATTAGTTATTCGTAGCTAACTTTCCAGACATTGTTAAATAGAGAGTTCCTGAAGTTGGAAGTGTTTCTTTAAGTGAGGACAGCAGGTGTGCCTCAGAACTATTTATAGCTCTACCGTTTCTGAAACTTACCGATTACATTTTCTGTTGAATCTCTGTAATATTTAATCGTAAGCACCGACAAACAATACGATTAGTAGTTCAATTACTTGAAATATTAAAATTTTTATAATAAAAAAATGCCTTTTCTGGGCTTTAAATGCCTGGTATAAGTAAAAAGAGCAGGCGTTCTAAAACTAGTGTAGATTATAATCAAACCGAAAGCCAATCTAATGTTTGAAGATAATGCTTATTCATTTCTGTTCTTTTGTACAACTTTGGCAAATGCTACTCTATTAAAGGCTGGAACTATCTCGAATCGTTCTTGTCACATTGTTTATATATTACCAAAATCTGTGTATACAAATACATATGTCATTTGTTTTTATTAACGCAGATTTTCCGTAAAATAAAAATGTAGAATGTACATTACTAAAGTTTAAAACGGTTCAATTCCGGTAGAAAAGTAAAATAGAGTGTTTCAATAGAGCGAGGGAAACGACCATAGTTAAAAATGTGTTGAAATATTTCTCTGCATTGTAAGTATAGAATTTGATTATTTATGCGTATCAGCAGTATTTTATAACTTTCGTATGTCTTTTGGACACAAATATATCTTAAAATATATGTTTTACAGTACAGTTTCATGAAAGCTTTGTAAAAAACAATAATCAAATTTTAACCTATATCTCTGCCAAATGGAAAACCTCGGTGATATATTACAGCTTGGATACCGGACTAAGTGGTTGGATTGTGACAGAAATTTAAAGTAACGTTATCGCAGTATGAAATTATTAAGGCGAGAAGTAATATAAAGTTGGCACATTGCCAAGTGCGGTGTCGTGACGGGGCAGCTAGCGTTACTAATGCATGGTCTTACACAATGTACAACGCTGGCATTTGTGCTGTTCTATCCATTTACACCAAGATATTAGTTTTCACGTTAGACCCTTTTCGTCAGATATACATTTTTACTTGATTTATGTAGAAATACATTTACTATTAGGATACTCTTAAATATTAGCTTAATGTCGTAAATATGCAAACGCCGTATCTGATCCTTTGGGCAGTAAACCTAATACGATAAGTAAACTTACCATATGTTTATTATGTATGTTTATTAACATACAGCAGTAAAATTAATGTAATGATATATAACATTATGGAAAAAATATATGAAATGCCGAACGAATATTTATTTTTTTTTACCAATAAATAATGGGCCAAATTTATTATAATATTCTATGTATGGTCTCTGATTAATTATGGTATTGTACAAAGGTTATTTATAGCTGCTGAGTTTACGTGATGTTTACGTTTATATGATCTTAATTGTTGTACGTGATGATGCCATTACTTTTGGCAATAAGTTTATTTATACAGGTCTAGATCTTGACACACGTTATAGAAAGACCCAATTATTGTTAAAAGATTAAAGGTCCTAGAACCAACAGCATTTCATTCCATAGTTGTTATGCAGAGTACCGGCTGTTATACGACAGAAGTAACCGTATCGTCCATTTGTGTTTGTTTTAATAATTTGATTTTGAGCTTTTTTGTCTTTTGAGAATGGCCACTTTGTAATATTAGTTATAGTACACACACACACACACACACACACACACACACACACACACACACACACACACACACACACACACACACACACACACCACACACACACGCACACGCACACGCACACACACACACACACACGCACACACACACGCACACGCACACGCACACGCACACGCACACGCACACGCACACGCACACGCACACGCACACGCACACGCACACGCACACGCACACGCACACGCACACGCACACGCACACGCACACGCACACGCACACGCACACGCACACGCACACGCACACGCACACGCACACGCACACGCACACGCACACGCACACGCACACGCACACACACACACACACACACACACACACACACACAACTGCAAGTTGGTCACTGGCAGTCACCGCGAGCAGACGTATTATCAGTGAGCTCCTTATCTCGTTATCATGAGTGATTGTGGACTGTGCTCGGACCCATTGCCTGACGCCGATGAGTGTGCTGTCTGTTCATCCTGCACTGCAAATTACCATTTTCAATGTGCAGATATTCTTGAAACAACATGGAACAGGATGGGACAGAAAAGGCGGGAATCTTGGAAATGCAAAAATTGCACAAGTAAGTCCTCTATTCCAAAAGATATGATATCGAAGCTTCACGATGATTTCTTAAAAAAGATGGAAGATACAATAAAGGCTCAGTTTAGGGAATATGATAGTAAATTTACAAGTCAATTATCTGATCTTAAGACATCTGTGGAATTTTGCTCTGGTAAGATAGATGAATACGAGAGTAAATTGATGGAATTTACTTCTAAATGCAATGCCCTGGAAAAATCACACAATGAGTTAAAACAGGAAAATGCTGTTCTCAGGCAGGAATTGAGTAATTATCAGGTTCAATTGGAATGCTTGGAGCAATATAATCGCAACAAGAATATCCAAATTGAAGGTATCCCGGAAAAAACAAATGAAAATATGTTGGAAATAATTCAAAATTTGTCCGATTTTATACATGAGCCAATTGAATATCAAACAGATATACAGGCGGCTCATAGAATTCCAGTTAAAAGGAACAGAGGCCCACGTCCCATTATAGTGCAATTTTCTGATAGGAAGAAACGAGACTCAGTAGTGAAAAAAAGTAAGAAAACCAAACTTAACTCTAAAAACTTCTGCAGTGATGTACAAGAAACTAATGTATATGTCAACGACCATCTGACTCCGTACATTAAGAATCTGCTTTTCCATGCTAAAAAGCTTAAACAACTTGGATTCAAGTATGTATGGACCTGGGAGGGAAAGATATTTGTCAGAAAAGAGGACAATGGGGATAGAATACGGATATCTTCTACTCAGGACCTAAAGAAGCTGGGCGTTGACGTCTCAGGCTAGAGGGCGGTGGTGGACTGTGAGGTGTTTTGGGTTAAATTCAACTGACTGTGCTTGTGAATGACACAGTTTACAAAGCTTGAAGCATTGCGTGTATTTTGTTTGAATATAAGAAGCTTGAGAAAGCATTATGATGAACTGATTGTTTACCTGTCCAGCCTTTCAGAAAAGTTCAATGTTATCATCTTAACTGAAGTATGGATCAAGCGAGGGGAGGAGAACAGGTACCAGATGGACGGCTACGAC
Organism: Homalodisca vitripennis; assembly: GCF_021130785.1. Lineage (NCBI taxonomy): Eukaryota > Metazoa > Arthropoda > Insecta > Hemiptera > Cicadellidae > Homalodisca > Homalodisca vitripennis. The sequence goes on along the minus strand of NW_025780952.1, from coordinate 13,368 downwards.
ATGCTTCTGCAGGACAGGCCAGATAATCAGGCCGGCGGAGTCACTATCTACGTTGACGCATCCCTTATCTACACTCACCGCCTTATCTTACTGCCGACTGCGGAGCTTATCAACGTTATCTTAAGTATAAATATAAATAATGTAAAAACTAGTTTATCCTTATATGGTATTTATAGACAATGTAAGTTTACTTATAAACAGTTTGAAAATGACTTTGAAAATATTTTGAAAAATTCTAATGATCCAACAATTATTTTAGGGGATGTAAATGTCTGTGTATTGAAAGATAAAAATAAGGGTTCTGCCACTGACTATTTAAATTTGATATCAGCCTATGGTTATGAGAATTTTATTGATACGCCCACTAGAGAAATGAATAATTGTTTTTCTTGCATTGATCACGTTTTAGTACGAAATTCAAAGAATTTACTAATTAATCACGGTATTGTGGAGCTGGGAATCACAGACCATTATGGATTAAATGTAATTGTCTTGGACACTATTGTTAGTAAAGTGAATACTATATTTGTAAAAAATGTTGATTATACCAAGCTGAGTAGACAGCTGGCTGTGGCAAACTAGAGCTCTGTTCAAAATAGCCAAGATGTAAATAGTGCTTTGTATGAATTTTATAAAACCTACAATATATGTTATGAATCATCTTGTACATTGAAAAAAATAAATAGTAGGAACAAAAAGCGTAAGGAATGGATATCTAATAACTTAATAAATCTTATAAACTGGAAAAACGTCTTATATAAAGATTATTGTAAAAATAAACTTAATGTGAAACTAAAGGAGGAGTACAGTAATTTGGCTAGATTTGTAAATAGATGTATAAAGCACGAAAAGTTAAATTATTATTCTAAGTTAATAAATAATTGTAATGGTGATAGTAGGAAGTACTGGGGTATAGTTAGGGAAATATTGAATAGAAAAAATAAAGGTATAAGCAGCATAAAAGTAAACGACTGCCCAGTTAAGGTAATGGGAAATGAGTCTCTCATTGCTAATGTATTCAACAGGTATTATGTTAGTGCTGTACCGAACCTTAAAATGAATACATTCGGGTGTGACATGTTTCTACAGGAACAACAACCTGTAACTGATGTCTTGTTGAATAGGTTTGATATGGAAGTAATGGATATATATAAAGTAGTACGTGGAATGAAAAATAAGAGTAGTTCTGGGATAGATGGCATTAGCAGCATAGTTGTTAAAAATAATATAGATATATTTGTACCATTGTTGTACAGCATTTATGAAAAGTCTCTTGCACAGGGCGTAGTTCCGGACGATTTTAAGGTGGCTGTAGTGGTACCTGTATACAAGTCAGGTGATGACCAGGAGGTGTCATCATATCGTCCAATATCTCTCATAAACACCGCGGCTAAGATATTTGAGACACTAATTAAATAAAGATTATTAAAGTACTTTCAAGAATTTAATATATTTTCCACCAATCAATATGGATTTTTACCTGGTAGAGGAACCGACTTGTCTTTGGAAAAGCATATAAGTCATATAACAAATTCAGTTAACGCTCATAAATTTACATTGGCTATTTATTTGGATCTCAGGAAAGCATTTGAGGTTTTAGATATAGATATATTGATACAAAAATTTAGAAAATATGGTATTGGGGGCATGGCTTTGACTTGGTTGATATCTTTTTGCAAACATCGAAGACGAGTAGTAAAGATAAATAATGTACTGAGTGAGGTTCTAGAATTGCAATATGGAACAGCTCAGGGGGGAGTGTTGGGCCCTCTTATGTTTTTAATTTATATTAATGATCTTCTAGATATTGACTTTCACTCCTCTATATTTGCATATGCTGATGACACGGCTTTGGTGTGTTCATCTGGCAGCAGAGCCTCTCTCAGGACAAAGATTGACAGGGACTTGGTAAGGGTGTCGGAATGGTTGATTGCCAACAGGTTGTTAATTAATGTATCGAAGACTAAATGTATTCTATTCTTTGATAGTAACAAGCCTAAGTCTGACCTGCAGAATATGTTTGATTTGTTCTGCCATGGCCACCAGTGCTTGTACGGCTGTACGTGTTCAAATATAGAAATAGTCGATAATGTAAAATATTTAGGAATGTACGTTGACTCTCAGTTAAAGTGGGGATTCCACGTAACGTACCTGACAAAGAAACTGAGGAAAATCAATTATGCGTTGTACCACATGAAACAGTTTTTGACTAGCGAATTATTATTACAGTTATACATGTCATGGTTCGAGAGCACAATGAGATATGGGATCGTACACTATGGTGGTACCTTTAGCACGGTGTTGCAGCCTGTGGTAATGAGTCAGAGGCATGCTTTGCGAACGGTATTTGGACTTCGGCGTACGGACAGAGCTAGTTACTTGTTCACTGATAACCATATCCTAACTTTCAAACAAGTGTATGAGTCTAACGTATTGATGTATGTTTATAAACACTTGCAGGATTATCCCATTAAAATGACGTACAGGGAAACAAGAGCTGCTCAATTAACACTTCTCGATGTACCAAATTATTTTAAAGAAATTGCCAGACATCAGTTTTCCTATGTTGGCCCAAAGATGTTTAATAAATTGGTTGAGAGATATGGCAATGGTATATATTTTGAACGAAAGCCTAAATTTAAGATGAAATGTTTAAAATTTATAATGGAAAATGTATAAAGTTCATATCAGGAGTAAGTCTGGAATTTAACCTGTTTTCTGTCTTTGTTGTTGATATATTTATTGTTTATTTAATATTTATTATTTATTTAATATTTATTATTTATTTAATATTTATTAATAAAATTATATGTACTGTTATTGTTGTTATGTTAATTTATTGTTGTTATTTGTTGATTTGTTTCTATGTTTATACCTTGTTAATTGCTTATATTATTTATCTCTTGTTATTTATATACAGATGTGTGTAAGTAGGTGTGTGGCCTATATGTATGTAGATTTACATGCATATATGCAAACATTGTTATTGAAGGATATAAGTATGTATTCATGCGTGTTAGTTGTTAGCAGTAGCAAATTGGAGAACATGGTGGGCTCAATCAATTAATTTGTGTCATAATAAATTTACTATAGTACAATTTAAGCATTTATATTTAAACATATTAATATACTGGAAAAAAGCATTTGTATCAAATATCACTTTTTGAATGTAGTGCTTGGTTGGAATAATGGTAAATGACTTGTGGATGGAGAAGATCTTAAATAACTATTAAAAGTAAAGGAATGACTGTCAAAAAATAAGCAATGTAATTTAGTAAGCCAACTTTAATTCCCGCACGCGCCATTATAGGGGCATTGGGAATGTACGGTTAAAAATGCATGTAATGATAGATATTTAAACTGCATGTACTGTTAATGTTTTGCATGTATTCAACTTTTGTAATTCTCTGAATAAAGATCTTTTGAACTTGAACTTGAACACACACACACACACACACACACACACACACACACACGCACGCACGCACGCACGCACGCAACGCACGCACGCACGCACGCACGCACGCACGCACGCACGCACGCACGCACGCACGCACGCACGCACGCACGCACGCACGCACGCACGCACGCACGCACGCACGCACGCACGCACGCACGCACGCACGCACGCACGCACGCACGCACGCACGCACGCACGCACGCACGCACGCACGCACGCACGCACGCACGCACGCACGCACGCACGCACGCACGCACGCACGCACGCACGCACGCACGCACGCACGCACGCACGCACACACACACACACACGTAATGTGCTGACATTTTAGAAAGCACCTGGAATAGGATGGGAGTAACAAGGCGTGAAAACTGGAAATGTAGTAAGTGCGGCTTGAGCAAGGCTAAGGGGTCTAAGGAGGTTGCTGGTGTAGATAAACTTCATGCTGAGTTCTTAGCTAAAATGGAGGAAACTATTAAAGCTCAATTCCTGCAGTATGAGAAAAACTTCGGTGCCCAGTTAAATGATTTTAAAAATTCACTGGAGTATTTTTCTCGTAAGATTGATGACTATGAGATCCAAATTAAAGGTTATGGTACCCAAGTTAAAACTCTGCAGGATTCTCAGAACACCTTAGTGAACGAAAACAAGCTGCTTAGAAAAGAAATGGAAATATACAAGACTAAGTTACATGAATTAGAGCAATACAACAGAAACAAAAATATTCAAATCGATGGGGTGCCGGAGCACGGGAACGAAACTATGAGTGGTGTTTTAGAAACACTCTCAGGAGTTGTAGGCGTCCCGTTAAACTTTGAAAATGACATTCAAGCTATGCACCGTATTCCAACCAAACGTGAAAGGGGCCCTAAGCCCATAGTTGTTCAATTTTCAAACAGACAAATCCGTAATTCATTCCTGTCTAAATGTAAAAAAACAAGTGTTAAGTCGACCGACTTTGTGAAAGATGCTCCTAAGACTAATGTTTATGTAAATGAGCACTTGACGCCATTTAATAAGGACCTCTTATATAATGCTAAAAAACTCAAGGAACAAGGATGGCAGTATGTCTGGGCTAGAGAGGGGAAGATATTTGCCAAGCAGAATGAAGATGGGAAAAGAATACTGGTGACTTCCCTGGAACAGATCAACAAGTTGCTGGGTGAGAACAGGAGTGGACGGTCAGCGGAGTCGTGAGGTGACAATATGTCAGAAGAATAAATACAAAATAAGTCTTATAAATAAATTATGTCCAACACTTTGTTGTCTAACTATGATTTGGAAGGGAATTTTAAAATATTTGTTTTTAAACATTAGAAGTTTGAGAAAAAAACTTTGATGAACTTTGCATTTATTTAAACAGTTTAACAGAAAAATATAATTTAATTGTTTTAACAGAAGTCTGGATTAAAAGTGGTGAGGAAGATAAGTTTTTATATGCCAGGATATGACCTTGTACTTCAACCCAGGCCTGATGGACAGAGTGGCGGTGTGTGCATGTTTGTTCAGTCAGACTTGCAATATTCTTATCAACTGATTCCTCTACTTACAGCAGAAGTGATCAACATTGTTTTCAATGTAGTGCACAGCGACAACATCTTTCAAGTTTCCGTGTATGGCATCTATAGAAACTGTAAGTTTACTTTTAACCAGTTTAAATCTGACTTTGAATTAATTTTGAATAAATCTAATAATCCCACACTTATTATTGGTGACTTAAACTTATGTTTGTTGAAAAATAACAGCTCGTGCAAAGAGTATTTAAACTTGATTTCCTCATTTGGTTTTAAGAGTTTAGTAAATACACCTACTAGAGTGGTAAATAGCAGTGAATCCTGTCTTGATCATGCCCTGCTTAGAAATTCTAAAAATATAAATTTTGAATGCACTGTTGTTATGCTGAATATCACTGACCATTATGCATTAAATGTTTCTTTGTCAGGGATTGTAAATATAACTGAGCAACCAAAATATTGTAAAATATTGGATAATAATATGCTTCGAAGGCAATTACAAGTAGCTGACTGGTCTGGAGTTTATAGTAAAAATAATATTAATGAAAGTGTAGAGAATTTTTATAAAGTTTACAAAGAGTGTTATATAGCATCTTGTACTCTAAAAAAACTAAACAGCAAAAATAGAAAAAGAAATGTGTGGATTACGGATTATTTAATTAGATTGATTAATAGGAAAAATAGTCTGTATAAATCATGGTGTAGGGATAGACTTAACATACCTTTAAGGAATGAGTATAAAACCTTTTCAAAATTTGTAGCTGGAAAAATTAAGAAAACCAAAATTGAGTATTATTCTTCTCTGATTGACGACTGTAAAAATGACTCTAGGAAATACTGGAATGTTGTAAAAGGAATTATTAAAAATAAAAAAAAGCATTAAGTTACATTAAGGTTAAGGATAGGGTGGTGAATGTATCAGGCAATGAATATGAGGTTGCTAATGAATTTAACAGATACTACACATCTATAATTTTCTAGATTAAAATGTGAAAACTTTGGTTACGATTTGTTTATGGAAACTGATGAAGAGTATAATTTATATTTGGACAAATTTGATTGTACATATGAAGATGTTGTTAATGTAATTAATTAACTAAACAATAAGCGTACTTCGGGTATTGATGGTATTAGTATACTTACAATTAAACAAAATTTAGATATTTTTGCTCCACTTGTATATTTTATTTGTAAAAAGTCATTAGAGCAAGGAAAAGTACCTGATGAGTTTAAAATAGCCTCTGTTGTTCCCATTTTTAAAATCTGGTGACAGCAAGGAAGTATCGTCCGTACCGGCCTATATCAGTAATTAATGTCATAGCAAAAATCCTAGAGACATTAATTAAAAATAAAATATTAGATTATTTAGACCAAAACTCACTTTTTTATAATAATCAATATGGCTTTCTTCCTGGGCGGGGAACAGACCTGGCTATAGAAAAGCATGTTACTACTATTGTTGGTGCCTCAGATAAATACAACTACACAGCAGCTGTTTATCTCGACTTCCAGAAGGCATTTGATGTATTGGATATTAAAATATTGCTAAAAAAAAATTAAAAGGCTTGGTATCGGTGGGTTGGCATTTTTATGGCTGGAATCTTTCTGTAAGGGGCGAAAACAGGTGGTAAAGATAAAAGATATTTTGAGTGATCCTTTAGAATTACATTTTGGAACTCCTCAAGGAGGTGTTTTGGGCCCTGTAATGTTTCGTATTTACATAAATGACATGCTAAATTTAGATATTTATTCCTCTGTGTTTGCCTATGCTGATGACACTGCACTGGTGTGCTCTGCCTACAATAAGCAAACATTACAGTTAAAAATTAGAAAAGATCTGATAAAAATCTCACAGTGGTTAATTAACAATAAACTTTTGATTAACTCATCGAAATCTAAGTGTATGGTATTTTATGATTATGATATTCCTAAAGATGTACATAGAGAACGACTGAGTTTGTACTGTCATAAACATCAATGCATGTATAAGTGTGCATGTGCTAGTATTGAGGTTGTTGATTGTGTTAAATATCTTGGCATGTACATAGACAATCGCTTGAAATGGAACTATCATATAGATTTTTTGTCGCAAAAATTACGAAAAGCAAACTATGTCCTTTACCACTTAAAGGGATTTATAAGATGTGAGCAATTAAAAAATGTATATCTTAGCTGGTTTGAAAGCTTGATGAGGTATGGCATTATACACTATGGCGGAACTTTTGTAACATTGCTCAAACCCCTGGTTATGAATCAAAGACATGCTCTTAGAACAATGTTTAACATTAAAAAAATGGAGAGAATGAGCTTTCTTTTTAGTCAAAATAACATATTAACTTTTGGTCAACTTTACCAATATTCAATAATTTTATTCATCCAAAAGAATTTTAGCAAATTCAAAATTAAACAAAATAATAGAGTAACTAGGTTAAATCAGAATGTAGCATTAGAAGTTCTATTTCTTACAAAAGAGACTAGTAGACATCAATTCTGTTATCGGGTACCAAAAATTTATAACAAGTTTTTATCATATAGTGGCCAAAGTGTTATTCTTGATAAAAAAACCTAGAGTAAAGATGAAAGTCATAGAATATGTAAAAACCCTGCAAGATAGTTAATTGTTGAAGATTGGTATATAAGGTGGGGTGTATTTATTAAATATTGAACGTACAATACTTTGTTTTAATTTATTATTTTTAGTTGGTTATTTATTTATTATTATTATAATACTGTTTATCAGATTTGTTATTTATTATTTACTATAGTTTATTGTCTGTTATATCGTTTAAAAAGTTTATTGCCTGTTGCATAAAGCGTTATTTTTGACAAAAAATCTAGAGTAAAGTTAAGGTTATAGAATATGTAAAAACCCTGCAGGGTAGTTAATGATCAAAGATTTGTATTTATTAGGTATTATGTAGGGTGTTTTTATTCAATATTGTGCGTTGAATTCTTTGTTTATTTTTTATCTTTAGTTTTATATTTATTTATTACTATTATTGATTGTTAATTCATTATTATTTATCAGATTTGTTATTTGTTATTTTTATATTATTGTTTATCAGATTTGTTATTTATTAATATTATATTATTGTTTATAAGATTTGTTATTTATTATTATTATGTTATTGTTAATGGAACGTGTTATTTAAATACTATATATATTATTACGTACTATAGTTTATTGACTGTTATATAATTTAAACAGTTCATTGCCTGGTACATAAACATCCTACCACATAGTAATTATTGGTGTTTCGGTAAGTTTAAGTTTTGTGTATTGAAAATTTTGTTATATAGTTATTGTTGTATAGTTGTGTTGTATTATCTGTTATCTTATTTAGAGAGTTTACTGACTGTTGAACTGTATTTTTTGATGAATTTGTTAAATTATTTAGGACTCTTTAAGTGTAGATAACTTTGAACTCATTTAGAGCCGACTGCTAGAATAGAGTTTAATATATAACTGCTTGACACCCTGTTATAATTATTTAGTTTAAATATATTCAGTATTAATACTTGACAGCATGAAATAATTTAAAGCGAGCAGTCTAGTGATTTGTGTACATTACCAACTGCCCTCCCGCACGCTCTGTTAGGTGCATTGGGAGGATTATATCTGTAAAAAGATTGTATTGTTTTCTGAATAAAGTATTTTTGAACTTGAACTTGAACTTGAACTTGAACACACACACACACACACACACACACACACACACACACACACACACACACACACACACACACACACACACACACACACACACACACACACATTACACACACACACACACACACACAGTGTTATATATTTCATAGTGTTTCCAATCTTCGGATGAAGAAAAATGTAATGCAGACGAAAGATAAATACACTTGTATTACATATTTGTGGTTCACGAGAGGTAATTCGTCTTTTCTCTCTATGTAGGTTTAAGTGGATTTAATAAGCAAAGTTTTTCTTTACTCTTCCATATCTATTATTTTACTCTAAATATGTATACTAACTAATTGCTGTTCATATGAAAAATATAAATGTTCCTATACAGTTTCGATAGATATAGATCTGCTTTGATTGAATAGTAATTTAATATAACCTTTGATTGCATACAGGACATGTCATTTATACAGATGAGATAATCCGAGGGATTATTTCAGTTGGTTACGAGGTCCGACGCTAGGGCTGCACCAAGTAAATTTGATTGTTACCATTCAAATATTTGATACGTGCCTTCTCTCTCGTAAATATGGCGGCAGTTCGAGCGCTCAATATTTACATGTTTCAATTTATAAAAACTGTGTCTCTTGCGTAACTACTACAATCAAAGATAAAATACAACAATATTTGCACCAAATCGCAATATTCGTACACTCCACTAGCATGTAAATATTGCTTATATTACTGCAATATTGAACAAGTCAAAGATGAACTGAACACACACACCCATGAAAAATTCATGTCCCATAGTTTGTATATACATGGAACATACATATTTCTGTAATTTTGTGCCTGTTTTTAGAGGAGCGATGAACAAGTCAAAGATGAACCGAACACACGGTATTATTTGCGGCATTAAAAATGATATTAGGATTTCATTTAGATCATGTGTTCACAATTATTAATTTGTAGCTCAGTTATAATAGGTGTTAGAGGTTAATCGAAAGAGAGGCAAACAGCGATGTGCTGTTAGTAACCTGTGACCCGAACAACAATACAAGTGAAGAATAATTGTACTTATGTCAGCAACGGGAAACAGAGTTAAGGTTTATAAACAATAGAGATCGTTTACAGAAATGTTAGTGCTTTGCAATAAAGAATAAAGTGATGTTGGAATCGGATAACGCTTATAACTTGGAATCACGGGATATCCTCCGTAAATTAAATACAATCTTATCACATATAGGGATATTGCAGTATTGATTGATATTTCCTTATAATATGATTTTACTTCAGCTTTAATTTATTGCATTCAAATAAAATCACTATAATAAATAATATCAAATTTATTACATTATCTTTATATATACTAATTTCCCCATAGTTTGCGTATACATGGAACAATATACAATATTCTGTTTAAATAAAAGAAGAGAAATAAATAAATTCTTGAGAAAATAAATTCAACAATATTTGAGGACATACTGCATTTAGAATCACGCCTAATTTAACACGGTTTATGTAATGCGCTTAGTTGAACTTTAGTTTTACATAGTTTGCCTCCTGGATTGATATTTGACTATTAATTAAATAAGTTAACATACCTTTCCCTGGCTATCTAAATATGTTAGTTGACGCTAACCCCATTATAACTGAAATTTCATGTCTGGCGTGTGTGGTTTTTGTTACTTATTAACATATTTAAATCTAGCGGCTTATTTATGGATCTGTTTAAAAAACTACAATTTGCTTCTGACATAAACTGCTCTGAATAAAGTAATAAAACATATTCTGAACTGTAGTAACAGCTAGTTCTGCAAATTATTCTTGAAATACAGCTAAAACAATTTCCTTAAAATTTAACACGTTATGCGCCTCAGAAAGTGGTTGGTGTCATTTTTTGTAGTCTAGGAAAACGCAGTTTTGTGTTTTTAATTAGTTAGACGTGTGTAAATATTTACGTTCGTTTATAAATAAGTGAGTACGAAGAGAGAACATGCAGAATAAACATGTTGCGAGCAATAAACTTAATGTGAAATTATATCTTTGGGAAATTTGTAACACGTGATGAAGCTATTTTATAATTAGTTGAATTAGTGAGAAAGTGTGAATATTTTATGAGCACAACCTGTGACGGTGGCTTCCTAGAAAATAAAAATAAAATCATTGCTATGTTGTATGTATTTGATATATTTTCATATAACCCAGAATAAAGATTTCCATCCATAATATTTTATAATGTGTAAGCCCTTACTCATAATGTTCCTATTTGATTTAAAAAAATATTTGTAAACATAGATTAGCGTATTCTATATCCCAGAAAGGAGGAGCGTCTTTCCTTTCAATTGAAATAAAGGAATATTCTTAGCAGAGCTAGGATCGGCTAGTATTAACTTCACCTGATGAAATAAATAAGACAATTCATTCAATCAGGAATATATTTGATTAGCAGAAACTGGTAAATCTAGAACTCTGTATATTAAAATATAAGAGAACGTTACTTTAAAATGTTTATATTATACAGCAGTATCAGTATACAATTCATTTTACCGGCTTATTAGCCAGAATTAGGGCATGTAAATTAGCCGTTTGGTGTATTTTGAGAAACAGTAACATACTTTAAAGTGTGATTTCTCAAAATGTTAGCGTGATTTCTCAAATGTTAGCGTGATTTCTAAAATATTAGCGTGATTTCTCAAATGTTAGCGTGATTTCACTTTATTAGTAGATAACGTTTATATCAAAATTTTACCACACCTTGTGAAATTAACGACACTCTAACGTTTAGAAACAAGCATCCACTCAAAGATGGCACAGAGATTGGGCAAATATATTCTTTAGTTTTGTGTTATTATATTATATTTTTAATCTTGTCACTAAAACGATATAAAAGTGGAAACTAAATATATATATATATATTTTGTTCATGCTAATTTGCTTACCGTATAAAAGGAAAATCGTTAAATTCCTGGAAGTATTGTGGGTGCCTAGTCGTAAATATATTGTATAGCTGAGGCTTATGTTTATTTAAAAAATAAAACATTGATAACGACATAATGACATATATGAACAATTATTTACATAAGATATCTTGGTCTTGACCAATAATTTTTTCTTATTTAATAATAAATAAAAAGAAGCTTTTGAACGTTCTTTAAAAAAGTGTAATTAGTTTTTACTACATATATAAAATTATATTCTTTGAATATATCTGTTATAATATTAATGTAATTGGTAAAAATACTATTACTGAGAGTGGAACACATAACACAACAGACATAAAGCAGCGACGAAATTTACCCACATTTAAATATTGAAACAGATTTCAAAATATATGACGCAATGTTGTTTGTAAAAAGGCCTACGTTCTTGATAATTTTAATTTCCTTACAGAATCCCATGTTTTGACAACTTAGTAATTTTTTTCACCACCAAAACCGTGCTAAAAGTACTAGAGCATGCAGCTTTCCAGAGTTTCTTTAACAAATTAAGAACAATTAGTTATTTGACTTAAATAAGGAAGAAATGCTACAGTTTTAAATTGGTGTGAAAGTGATTATCCTCAATATCCTCCGTAGCTACCACCATCTACTGACCACTTACGTAGAGAAAAAATCAAATGTATCTCATATGGTTGTGATAGATAAAAAAAAACCACAACACCTATTGCAATGAATGCAAAATACTGATTTTCATGTCATCACATAGGCTGTTTGAACACAGAGAGAAGGATACTATAAGGTTCAAAGAAGGTAGTTGCCATACTTTTGCAGAGTATGAAGAGTTCAGCTCTATTTCACCTTTTTCTTATACACTGTAACACCTGATAAGACTATGAGAACACCTCTTCATCTAGATTTCACTTTATTGTAGTCTAGATGTCTCCGATGCCGAAATGGCACTTAGAGAATGTTTTGAGCTTCTTCGGTGCCCACTGTAATTTTAGACCTTTTCAGCCGGATGTAGACTCGAGATTCCAGGAATCAATTTTTTTTTCTGTCAGATTTCAAATGCTGCTCTAAGCGAAAGGTGAAATGGCATGCAAAGCATGTCGAAAAGGGTCGAAAAGCATGAAGCAGAGTGAATTGTTTGAGCAAACCACTCCAGTTCGTTGCGAAAGAAGTGTTGTAGACATGTGTATGTCTAATAAGAGTTTACTTAAGTTTAATATTTGAAAAAGAATTATATACTAAAAGGAACTTGAAAAACTCTTAATGTACAGTGGATGAGAAAATTGCCAGTCAACCTTGTCAATACTTTGACAACATGTAACAAGCATCCACCTAACGGCTGTGAACAGTACTACGATACCAAAAAATTCCAAATAAAGGATGTTTTACATTATGGTTAAGAGGAAAAATATATGAGACAACATTTTTAATGAGTTAGAAACGAGCAACAAAAAAATAATTCTCAACCAATTAAAATATAATTGAATAAAATATCATGGTATAACCAATAATCCACAGTAGATTGTTATTTAAGTCCAGTAATTAGAAATAAAATGCTTTTAACGATGCAATAAAGGTAAAAAGTATCGTAAAATTGAAAAGGTGTTTAATTTTAGAAACTTTTAAATTAATAATTGTTAACTTTACAAATTGTAATTGTACTCGTCTTGTTCTAAATATTTCATGAACTATATTTTTGACTATTTGCCATCATTGCTTTTTCTTAATGTATGTTTTAATGAACTTAGTCCTGCTAATTCCCTCACGATAGTAATTGATTTTGAACAA